>NC_054542.1:24819440-24948802 GCF_017654505.1 Polyodon spathula
TTAATGATATTGTTGATGACCAACACATAAAAACTCTAACAAAACCAATCGGTGAGTACATTTTTTTTGTACTGTAAAGGCATGCATTAACCTGTATAAAAACATACGCAAAATGCATATATAAATAGTACAGCAGTTTGTGTCAGGCATTTTATTACACAACAAATACAAGTAGCGTTACAGAATACTGAACAGATTTTATATTTTCATAATGTAGCGATTTAATCTGTATGTTTTATACCAGTTTTCACTACCTTCTGCAATCCTTGGCTGCAGCTGCAAGCTAATCAGCCTGGTAATCCTGCCTTGGCTTCAGCAGTGTTCTTTCTGTAAATATTATCTGCTGCTGCTAGCGTTTAGTATGAATTGGGGCTTTTGAATATTTCTGAGCTGTTATTCAGTGCTGAATAAGCTGTTAAAATGGATGCCTTTGCTTGGTAAGGATATATACATCTTGAACCATTCTCACAGATGCCAATGTCAGAATGCCACTGTGGTAAGAGAGAGAGAGAATATTGATAGTCCCATCTCAAATGCTGTTGGAAACTGTATAGCCCTGACATGGGGCTGCTGCTGCTTTACTGCACGTAGAAGAAATTGTGTTCTATGTTTGTTTTTTTCTTGATTTGTTGCATCTGATTACTTAATAAAATGAAGTCCTTCGCAGTGGACGATTGACCCTTTGCTGCTGTCCAGGCTGGTGATCAGACGGAAGCCTCTCCTGAAAGCCATCATTACAGTCTCAAACTTTAGTGTCTCCAGGGTACACACAAAGGTGTTGTCCTCCTTGAGTACCAGTCGCGTGCCTGTCTCTGACTTGATGAAGTGCCGGAACTGCACGGCATTGGAGGAGATGGCAAACTCCTCCGGGAAGCCGTCCAGTCGGCTTTTGGACACCTGCACAATGCGCCCTTTGATCCTCTCGATGAAATCTGGGTCGCTGCAGAACACCTTGAGCCCTTGAGAGCGCTCGTGACTGTCGATCACCTCCAGGAAGGTGGTCTCTGCAGAAGACCCCCTTGTCCGCTCGTGCTCCTTAATCGCCTCTGCCAACCTCTCCAAACCGTAAAACTCAGCCTCTCTCACCAGCAAGCCACACTCCTGGAATCCTTCCGGCAGAATTAACTCCCCAGTTCTCAAAAAGTTCAAGATGTGTCGGAAGAGGGGACCATCTCTGTCGATAAAGGGGTTCCCTTTGGAGTCAATGGGCACACCCTGTCTTTTCCTGCTGGCCACTTCTTCCAAAAAAGATCCTGGGTACTTGGATAAAGTCTGCTTCTGTGTGATGTACAGATAACCCCCAACGTTGAGGGTAACCATCAAAGGGAGCACCTTGCAGTTCTTGCTTGGTTGAAGCAAATCTGGATTGATGTTTAATTCACTCTCCATTCTGTCGAGCTTCAATTCCATTGCAGGGTTGCCTGTTGCTTCCAAGCTGTGCAAGGATTCCGACCTGCACTGAGAAGCAGCAGTACCTATTTGTGACTGTGTAGAGCAGAACAGCACTGGCAGTAAATGAGATATGCAAATGCTGGCAGCATTTCTTGAGCTGACAACACAGCTACACTGTAGGTGGTGCATAGACTAAGCTGTGCGCTGTCGACATCAGAATTTGATGAAGAGGTAGGGGGTGGGGAGACTAGCTTTTAACCCTCTAATAAAAAGGATGGTTGAACCTGGTCGCTTATGTTTTTCTGCTACACTGTAGCAATTAATATTCTCCTGGTGATGAAGGGTGATATTCAGCTAGTGAGAAGGAAGGTAAAAGTGAGCCTTTATGAGCAGGTTCCCCTTCCTTTTTAAGGTTTTAAAGTTGTCATGTTGCCCTTCAGTGGTTTTGTGTATTAAACAAGTACTGCAGGGGGCGTGTCTCTCTTTTTTTTTTTTTTTAATGAAAGGAAAAATGTTTTGTGTATAAGGAGTCACTGATCCATTTGTGTGGAAAGCTGAAAAGTTTAATTTTGCTGCATTTTCATTTATTATTTGTGTACTATACCACAGAAGAGCCAGGAAGAATAATGCATATGACAAGTATTGTTGTTGTTCTGTGTAGAGTATCTGTACCTATACAAGTCTATTTAGTGGCATCTGCAACAGGCTACACAATTTAGGGGCAGTTCTTAAAAACAGACCACTCATACAATTGTGGATGGAGCGCATTGTGGAATATTCACTTATAAATGTTGTAATCCAATCAAACTATACTGTAATTTTTTAAGTTTTAGATACTTGCTGAATTTACAGAACTGGCAGAAGGCACATGCCCTGAAAGGTGTCGTGATGCTCATCGTTGCTGTATTTGACTGAATTGATTATGATTAATTTACCGTGAAATTTATTTAATTGATTACCCATTTACCCTCTGAATGGCACACATACACAGTCCATGTCTCAATTGTGTCAAGTCTTAAAAATCCTTCTTTAACCTGTCTCCCCTTCATCTACACTGATTTGAAGTGGATTTAACAGGTTACATCAATAAGGGATCATAGCTTTCACCTGGATTCACCTTGTCAGTCTATTTCATGGAAAGAACAGGTGTTCCTCCTCAGCGTGTGTGTGTGTGTGTGTGTGTGTGTATATATATATATATATATATATATATATATATATATATATATATATATATATATTATATATATATATATAATTTTTTTTTTTTACTCTAAGCACACTCAAACTCAGGGGAGAAGTTCATGAGGACATAAAGATGTTTCGGATTCCAGTAAGTGGATCGTCCGTGCACTAGGCTTGCAACGTATCCAGATGACTTTTTAGTAATCAAGAAAAACACAAGAAAAAATAGGTATCATCCTAATTTTTATAACTAAGCTTTCATTATTTTCCTATAATATAATTAGATACATGCTCCTGTCTTTCTTAAAGCACCTTCCGTTGGTTATCATTCAAGGTTGGCAAATCCAGCTTTTAAGAGCCAACACCAATTTGTCTTCTCCAACACTGCTTCTATTACAGGCAGGCAAAGGACAAGGTCACACAATTAGTGATATTCCTTCAGCAAATGTACTGTATACTAAAGTTTATTAAATACAGTCTGCACTATATTCTCTTATTTCAAACTTAATAGTTCATCTGTTTTTTATTGCAGTAAAACTATAAACTAAACATTTATATTCTTTCATTTAATGGCTATTGTAATGTATAAATATTTTGTTTAGAGAAACTGAACTAATTTCTCTTTAGGAAGGTTTTTTACAATTACTAGATCAGAGTACTTTATTTAAAACATCTATGGTTTAGTAACAATACAATCAAATAGGTCTTTTTAGTTTCAAATATCGTTGTCTGAAAAGGGTTACCCTTTTGTTTTTGCTAATTTGCAATACCTAACCTCCATGTCCTAACCTAATCTCCAAAAACCACAGCTCCACTTTCAAGCCAATGAAATGAGGTGCCTGCTTCTGCCAAGGCCACAGGATTCCACACACAATAGTCTTTATTACTTAAATATTTTTAAGTCTGAGCAGGTTCCAAGACTGTATACACTCTAATAACAGGCATACACACAAGCTTTTTTTCTAACATTAACATTTCTTAGTTCAAATCATTGTAACCTGTTCATAGTTTGCTGCAATATTATTTATGCTGGTTTTATATTCTTTAAAACACAGTACAATTATTAGACTATTCTGACAGTGTCAGTTAGTGCTGAACTAGCTTTGTTTTTATCTGTAACATGTTCTTTCAACAATAATACTGTTATTTGTATAACAGTTTAACTATAAATGATGTTATAACATGTATTTCTAATTCAGATACTTCAATATACCAATCTCTTTTATAAATTGTAATTCTAATTTACTTCATTGACATACTCAGAAGGCAAGAGTTTATTTTTAATTAGGTGCCTGCTTAGCAGCAAATTCAACCTTGAATATTAAAACTTAGGACTGCTCATACAGTTACTTAATGTTATTATATTAGGTTTCTTATGTAAATACTTGTGTTTTTTCTTACTATAGATCAAACCTAATTAGATTGCTTCTGGCATATTAACTGTGCTCCATAGATTCTGACATCCTGCTCTCGCTGGAACAGAATATTTTGAGGCTCTGAGTCTAATTTAAAAAAAAAATGCTTTTGTCTGATAAGGGAGGTTTGGAACTTTCAGCAGGTCAGTCTTCCTAAAAAAGGACTGTTAGAGGGAACCCAATTTTATTTTTTACCATCAATGCAGAACAAAGGCATTATTTTAGGTGCAGTTGCCAGATCAGTCAAATTTTGTAGAAGAAAAAATTGCAATGGCTGACAATATTTCCCTTGTAACATTGTAATAACGTACTACACAGATCTTCTCATCTCCATCTATATGCACCCACCCCTCGTTCTGTCGTCCATCTCTTTACTGCAGGTTCGGTTATATCGCGTCCTGGAGTTGGCTCCCCATTTTTACAGTTTAACTGCGCATGTCTCTGAATACTATTCCCAGCATTAGATCAATCATTTGGTGGTTGAATTTGCTGTACGGAGCTCAAACATCACTGGTTGCGTACAAACTGTATGTAGGATGAAAAAGTCAAAACGAAAGAACACAGCTGTAGAAGAAAAGCTGAAAGCTATTGAGCGAGTGAAAAGTGGAGCTAAGCAAGTGGATGTTGCTCGTGATATTAAAGTTGGTGAGTCAGCTGTATAAAAGAAGAAACACTCATTCATAAAGCTGACAGTAAAGAAAGCTTATTAAGAAAACGAACATGAATGGCAGAGAACGAGGACATTGATGAAGCACTATACAGCTGGTTTGTACAACGACATGCACAGGGGACACCTCTTTCAGGCCCAATCCTACAAGCAAAAGCACAAGACTTCACAAATGACTAAAAAGACCAGAAATTGAATTTAAGGCTAACCAGGGCTGGTTTTGGCGTTGCAAAAGAGACACCGCATCCGTGAATGTACTCTAAGAGGAGAGCAACAACCTGCAGATGAGAAAGTGGATCCAGTGGATATACAAGTCAGTGGATATAATGAACAACAGATCTATAACACAGATATTGGAACTGGCTGCCTGTCAAGTCACAGTGTTCAAGGGAAGATCAGCAAAAAGAAGGCTACAAGCACAGGAAGGATAGTGTCACTATGCTGTTTACAGCTAATATAACTGGGGAGCACAAACTGCCACTTCTCATCGGAAAGAGGAAAAACCCATGCTGTTTTCACTATGTTTTTATGCACAATCTGCCTATGATCTATGAAGCAAGTAAGAATGCATGGATGACCAGCCACATATTTAATATTTTTTTACATATTTTTTTTATTCATTTGTGCCTCAAACCTGTTTGTTTTTGCAGCGTAAAAATCTCGAAGCAAAAGGCGATTCTTCTGTTGGATAACTGCCCCACACATCCTCAAGCAAACAAACTTGTTATGAATGATGGTAAAATGAAGGTTGTGTACTTACCAAAAAACACAACCAGCAAGATCCAGACAATGGACCAAACAGTGATAGTTTTAAAGCACACTACCACCGGGAGCAGCTTTGCAAACCTCTTGAACAGGTTACTCTCCAAGAAGCCGTGAAAGAGCTAACAGTAAAAGATCTTGTCTATATTGCTGCAGATTGCTGGGGCCGGGTAAGAATCAAAGTGCTGGATGACAGGTTTGGGAGGTGCCTTTGACCAAGACACCGATAACAAGTGCAGATACTGAAGACACAAATAAAGCAGCTGTTGCAGAACTCTCAGAGAGCCACACTAATGCAAGTGAAGATTGTGTGTGCAGACACATGGACACATTTTGATGACAACTGTGAAGCATTTGCCCCCTTGAGTGATGCCGACATTGTTTCCAGCGTGATAAAACCAACACAAATGGATATAGAAATAAAAGTGACAAAGAAAACATAGAGACTGTGGTGACTGTGCCAAGTGCCATTGAAGCTTTAAAGGGTTTACAGACAGCCTTGCAATTCCTTGAGAGCTGCGATCGTTTAGAAGTCATGGTGTACTACAAACTACAAAACTTATTTTCCAAAGTTCACCATAAGAATCTGAGATTTAACCTTACATGAAACTCGCTTTGTAATTCTTTTTGAGTGTATGATCATTTTAAATGGTAAAGATTAAATAATACCTGCATACGCTGAATTAAACAGTAGTGAATTCTGGAGCCTCTACCGTACATCAAACTAATCCAGGAATTAAATATGCACAGAGAAAATGACATCTTTCTTATCTGACAGGCGAGTAGGTAGGATTTAGGCATAAAGCTCTGCACCCACTCGACGGAATGAATAAATGACCATTCCCTCCCCATTTAATCTGCAATTGGCACTGTAAAAAATGTTACTGACCAAGCACATGGTCTGTCAATGTACATATCGATAACCTTTTTACTTTTAAGCTGTCAAAACCATGTAGGAGTTGCCAGCTTGCATGGTCACACGATGAAGAAAGGATAATACAAAGGATAATGCGGCTTTGGAGATAGTCTAGCAAGGAGTACATACACAGTTGGAAATTGGTGGCAGACAGAAGGTAGAAGGCACTTTTATACATGGAGTAGTGATGGTATGGGAAGGGTTACCATGCCATGGTGTTGCTGTTGAGTCATTGGGAATCTTTAAGGGATGACTAGAGCAGAGTTGTGGAATCTACTACAAACTGGACAAGCATTGGTAGGCATTTTTGAAAGGTTTACATTTGTTCATCAACCTGGTCTCGCTGTATATCGTCTGTTAGATACTGTGGTTTCAGTAATATCAGGTGGAGGAACACGTCCATCCCCAAACCAGGCAGCAAGCAGAGAAATTTGAGGAGCAGGGTGCTTTTACATGGACGCTAATAAAAGAATGCAATTAGTCTTTTTCTCTTATCTCTGTATTTCGGCTCAGAAGTGTGCAGTTCATTTCTGCAACACTCTGTAATTAGTGTGTGGATTTTAATTGCTCATCCGTGTGTAAAGACGGATCGCTTATTATTTGTGCTCAAATGAGGAGGGCATTACCCTTATGAATCATTATCTAGTTAGATAAAAGATCTATATAGCTCTGCCAAGTCCTGTAAAAATAATGTGTTTATTTTGTTCAATCACCTACAGACATGCACCTCATGCTAACAGGGTCTCTCCCTGGTGATAAACATTTTTAGGGTCCTTGGTTAAAAAAATGGACCATTATTGTGTCTCAAACTCTTCAAGGTGCACATGAGAACAGCCTTAATTTTGCACCAACTCATGCACTCCTAGCTGCCTATAGATGTTTCAGATTGCCTTTGGCTATAATCTGATAAACTCTTACCAGGTAGTCGATTTATGAGGATCCTCTGGGTGTTATGAGAACACTCTGTATGTGCTGGTATAAACTTTAGCTTGTTTTAGATTGTATGGGTTAAGGTTGAATGCATTCTCTTTCTTTCTTTTATTTATTTATTTTTCTTTAACTGGCCTGAATTCTAGCTAAAGTGGGTGTGTTGACAAGTTTATTCTTTCTGTTTTGTTTCCAGCACTACAAAACATTTCACTATTCATGTCAAGATAAAATAAGGAATCATTTTGGCTTTTTTTTAAAATTTATTTTTAATATAGTCCCCCTCACATGATCTATGTCTACAGTAATAAGATTGCTGCGGCACTGATTTTTAATGTTGCACTAACCAGTGTATATTTGAATGCAATATTATCCAATGATATGAATAATACATTTAACCTAAGAGGTATCTTATATATTTTTCAAAGTAATCTGCCACTCAGGGTCTCAAGTCTCATAAACTGTTTGAGATACGGCCTTCATATTTTCAGCTTTAGTGAAGCACCTTTGATGTGTGATTATAGCCATCATCTAACGAATATTTACCAATTTGTGCCAGTATTTATTTATTTATTTTTTAATGCTGCTGCTGTAGCACTGCCCCAGTTGTGAAACGTGAAAGGCCTCAGTGACATTTCTGATAATGTTGCTCATTAGTGGTTCATTAGAAAAAGTCTGCATGCTGACTAATTTTGTACTGCATAAGATGTATTCCCAGTGCTGTTCAGAGCCAGTTTTTTTGTTTGTTTGTTTTTTTAATTTGTATTAGATTTTTTTTTGAGTCTGCGCTGCAAAGTACAGACATTCAAAATCTAATTGTAATAATTCCATTTCAGGAAGAAAGCTGCACATTTTGTAACAGGATTGAAATGCAGCAGTCTTTCAGAATACTTTTTGGATGGTGATGTCCGATCTTTATGAATTTTGTACTGCCCATGTATATAAAATCTGCCACAGGCAGTACTGCTTTTTAACAATCTATACTGTAACACTATGCAGTAGCTTTTGCTCTTTGTCCTGGTGTTCCTGTCACACTTTGAGATCTCGAAAGGGCAATTGTTGTAGAAGGATTATGGTACCAAGTGGTACAGATGGAGTAACCTACATGCCATGACTTTAATTTGCTGTGAAGGTTGGTTTAAAAGGTTTATCTCCATAACACATTTATTCCATTTCACTTGACCTTCTCACCAGAGAGTACCTCTCAAGAGCTAAGTGGATGCAGGTTTCCTAGTCCCAAGAAGCGGTTTCCTTTTTTAGTAACAACAATGTGATTTTACTGTGTATTGTTATTGGCAGAACTATCATGACGTCATATTTTCTCTTTCCTCTCAATTTCAACCCTCAACCTTGCTAGACCAGATCTATTAAAAGAAAGGCTGGACCATAAGAAAACGCAGCAGGCAAGCAGGCATAACACATAGTAACCATAGTGCAATTGAATTTCTGTCATCTGAACAAAATAGCTCAGTTGTGTGTAATTAATTAAAGTGACTTTGATGGATAGCTATATTATTGAGGTATATTGCAGAATTTCTGTGTTATGAGCATCAACGATTTACTCTAAGCCTCCACTAGTGTTTTCCACTATTATAATACATTTGGCTGTTATTAATACAGCTTAGTTTGGGTGAGAAGAAACCAACTTTGTCATTTCATTCATTGATCGGAACAACTCAAAGTAAAGTATACATGAGCAGCTCATATGAAGTGTTGTAGTAGTTAATCCATCACATTTACCCAGTGGTTCTCAACAGGGGACAAGAAGCGTTCGAAAGAAAAAAAAAAAAACTGAAACATTTGTTTTTTTATTTAAAAATGTATACATGACATGATGTTTTGTAGATGGCGAGGGTTGATTCTGTGGTACAATTCTATGGTCTATTGATCTATCTATCTTTCTATCTATCAGTGCCGTGAAAAAGTATTTGCCCCCTGTCTGATTTTCTCCATTTTTGCATATTTCTGACACTGAATGTTGTCAGATCTTCAACCAAAATCTAATATTAGATAAAAGGGACCCCGAGTGAACAAATAACACAAAATCTGGTACTTACTTAATTTATTTATTAAATAAAGGTACACTACTGGTCAAAAGTTTTAGAACACCACCATTTTTCCAGTTTTTATTGAAATTTAAGCAGTTCAAGTCCAGTGAATAACCTGAAATGGTACAAAGGTAAGCAGTGAACTGCCAGAGGTTTAAAAAAAAGTTTAGGTTACCAAAAACTCAAAAATAATGTACATTTCAGAGTTATACAAAAAGGCCTTTTTCAGGGAACAAGTAATGGGTTAACAACTTACAGCTGTTCTGCAGCAATGGAAGTAAATTTAAGCCTTGATAGTTGATGCTAACAATTCCTACAGGTGTCCCAACTTTTGTTGATTACTTACAAACCCTCTGTCTGTATAAAAGCAGTGTTGAAACAGACTGTGTTACTACACTCTCTTAAGCATTATTTGGACAGTATTGTACTGTAGGAAGTAGTATATTGCTATCATAATGGCGAGAAAAAGACAATTAACAAAGGAAGACAGACAGACCATTATAACCCTTAAAAGTTTAGGTCTTTTTTTTAGAGAAATTGCAAAGAAAGCCAAGGTGTCAGTGAGTACAGTTTCCTACACCATCAAAAGGCACTTGGAAACTGAAAACGGCTACCACAGCATTTTGCAGTGCCATGCAGTACCCTCTGGTATACGCCTAGTTGGTCAGGGGTTCATCCTACAGCAAGATAATGACCCAAAACATACCTCCAGGCTATGTCAGAACTACCTTAGAAGAAAAGAACAAGACGGTAGGCTTCAAATCATGGAATGGCCAGCACAGTCTCTAGACTTAAACCCCATCGAGCTGGTTTGGGATGAACTGGACAGAAGGGTGAAAGCAAAGCAACCTACAAGTGCAACACATTTGTGGGAACTTCTGCAACAGTGTTGGGAAGAACTTTCTGAACAATATTTGATTTTCATTGTAGAAAGAATGCGACAAGTGTGTTCGGCTGTTATATCTGCAAAAGGTGGCTACTTTGATGAGTGAAAAATGTAGATTAAATTTTGTTAAACAAAACGATTCCGTGATTTCTTTTTATCTCCAATTATTTATTTGTTCTATGCTTTAATTTCAGCGTACATTGAGACATTAAACTGCGTAAATTTCAGTAAAAACTGGAAAAATTGAGGTGTTCTAAAGCTATTGACCGGTAATGTATGCAACACCCAATTGCCCCTGTGTGAAAAAGTAATCTCCCCCTTAGACTCAGTAACTGGTTATGCCACCTTTAGCAGCAATAACTGCAAACAAACGCTTCCTGTAGTTATTTATCAGTCTCTTACAGCGCCGTGGAGGAATTTGGGCCCACTCCTTCATGCAGAACTGCTTCAGCTCAGTGACATTTGTGGGGTTTTGAGCATAAACTGCTCATTTCAGGTCCTGCCACAACATCTCAATGGGGTTTAGGTCTGGACTTTGACTAGGCCATTCAAAAACTTTAAATTTCTTGTTCGTCAACCATTCTGATGTAGACTTGCCTGTTTGTTTTGGATCATTGTCTTGCTGCATGACCCAGCTGCGCTTCAGCTTCAGCTCATGGACGGATGGCCTAACATTCTCCTGTAAAATTATCGGATACAGAGCAGAATTCATGGTTCCTTCAATGATGGCAAGTCATCCAGGTCCTGATGCAGCAAAGCATCCCTAAATCATGACACTACCACCACCATGCTTGACCGTTGATATGAAGTTCTTACTGTGGCTTGCAGTGTTTGGTTATCGCCAGACATAACAGGGCCCATCTTGGCCAAAAAGTTCCACTTTTGACTCATCTGTCCATAGAACATTGTTACAGAACTCTTGAGGATCATCCAGGTGCTTTTTGGCAAACTTAAGACAAGCATTCATGTTTTTCTAGTGAGCAGTGGTTTCCACCTTGCCACTCTGCCATGAATTCCATTTTTGCCTAGTGTCTTTCTGATTGTGGAGTCCTGAACACTGACCGTAGCGGAGGTGAGAGAGGCCTGCAGATCTTTGGATGTTGTTCTAGAGTCCTTTGTGACTTCCTGGACGATTTTACGCCTTGCTCTTGGAGAGATTTTGGCAGGATGGGAAGAGTCACTACTGTTCCAAACGTTCTCCATTTGGACAATACGGCTCTTTGGGTGGTGGAGCCCCAGAGCCTTAGAAATGGCTTTGTAACCCTTTCCAGACTGATAGACGTCAATAACTTTTTCCTGGAGGTCTCAGGAATTACTTTTAATCGTGGAATGGTGTGCCTCTAGAACCTGTGTGCTGACAACTTCACTTTGATGGTAAGGGCCAAAGTTAGTCAGATTTATATTGGACAGGGCTGGCCCAAATCAGGCCTGATTGTTAACCAAAATATTCAAACAGCTGACCCTAATTATCCCTTTAATTGGGTTGAGTTAATGAGGGAGGCAATAACTGTTTCACACCTGAAGATTGCATGTTTGATTACCTTGTACACCAAACAAATGAAAGAAGCACCAGACTTTGGTGTCATTTTTTCTCTCGACTCCCTCTATATACTACTTCAACCCACAAAATGGTCTGACCAAATTAAATGTGAAAAATGTGCAAAAATGCAAAAAATCAGACAGGGCAAATACTTTTTCACGGCAAAATAAAAAGTGCCGTTACGTTTATAAAATATACTTTTATTGATATATATATATGACTAAACATATATATATATACGTAAATACAATATAGAAATATAAGCAAAATATTTATACGTCAAGAAGGTAATTGAACTTAATTAAACATCCCTCCCCCATTGTCATTTCTTGTGTATATATATATATATATATATAAAACGCAACGTTTTAGTATTTTCAAATTATTTGGTATTATAAAAAAAATAGCCTACTTTTCAGAAAGTCATAAGCCACTTATCAGTTAGTTTCTCCTTCGCTGTGCATTATCCCTGCCAGTGATATTTCATTGAGCAGCTATTGAAACCGCAGATAATGTCTGGGAGATTGAAATCTCCACCTGGTGGGTGTTACCTTCCCGTTTTATTGGCTCCTCAGTTTGTGTAGATCTTAAATAGCCAATGATAGCAGGGGAATGGAAGTCAGTCAGCATACTGCCTTTGTAGTAGTTCAGCTAACAAAGGTTGCCATTGGCATCGTTTTTAAAATTTTATTTTTAATAAGAAAAAGTTAGTGACCTACCGGCTACCAAACCATCATTATTTTAACCCTGTTTTTGTTATGCATTATGGTGCTAGTAAATAGGTATTGTACAGGATTTTAGAACATGTTTTTTAAAATATTCATCCCTTTTTTTTTATCTCTTTTGAAGACAAATTAGTATTCGAAGTGGGGGTGGTGGTGGTGCAGCGGGCCGAATGCAGACCGCAGTCAGCGAGAATTGTAGGAAATTAAAAAGGCTGGTGGGGGGGCTTTGTAAACAATCCAGACTACTTGGAAGTTTTAACAAACAGTATGTATTTAATAGGGGCACACAAATACTCTGATTTTCCAAGATTCCTGCCATTGTTGTGCATGTTTGTATGGAAAGATAAATCGGCAAGGCAAAACGTGTTGTGATACATATCTCTCATTTCTGACGGACACAGCATTTTATTTAATACATTTTAATACTTTGAATACATGTAAAACAAATATGTTAGGATATCTGTCCCAGCACTAGTTTTGTAGGACTTGTCATTTACTTTATTTGTGCACCGTTAAGATGACCTTAAATAATGTCATTACTTGGAAAATCACTTGGGCAGATGTAAGTCAACAAATCTAAGTTGAATGTAAATATAGGTTTTAAACTTAATTTATTTTCCTTAAATAAATAAATAAATAATCGCTTAGAGATCCTGTAGAAAGTCTTTAGAGCAGTACAGAGTGTGTTTTTCCTGGAGAAACTTTTTTTATTTTTTTATTTTTTATCAACCAAAAACTAACTGTACAGCCAATCACACAAGTAAAACTTAACTTCCAATGAATAGCAGCAGTCTTGTCTACATGCCACCGTGATTAGAAATGCAGGGCGTGTTTTTTTAAGGGTCTTATATCCAGCCCATTACCACATGCCTAAATGTTTGGATAGTTTGAAAGATGGGGCTGGCTTGGTGGTTTAAGAGTTAACATTTTTAATAGGATATAACTCTGGTTTTGTATTATAGTTGTATTAAGATTTTCTGTTACAATCTCTTAAAGAAAGCCCTACTCTTTACATGCTAACATATGTAACAGTGTGTTTTTATTTGGAGTTTAAAATATTTCTGTTTGTCGTAAGGTGAGTGGTGGATTCTGCGTTTTAAACAGTAAATCTTGTGCATTTTGTGTTGAGAATGATTTTAAAATCATTATGTTTTATAAGAACATTTTTAGTCTTTTTCATTTAATTATATTAAATTATAACATGTCATTTGTTCTAATTCCATGAGATGTCCCAGTCTGCCTGTGTTGTCCGAGTGATCCCGCTCAGCTGGAGTGAAGTGCGATTTTCCTTTGTAGTAGGGGCTTTGTTTTTCCGTGCTGATTTGAGATGAGCAACATTTAATACAAACTCTGAAATCCTTTGCAAGGAAGAAATAAATGAATAAATAAAACTGAGGAAAAGCTTGTGATTCTGATTTCAGGTTTCCAGAGTTGTATAATACAACATTAGTAGGTTTGAAATCTGCCTTCATCAAACTGGAGATCCTGTTACTTTTTTATTTTTCTCTGGTAGAACTGGGTGATCGCAATTATCTTTTTTGTTTGCTGTTCATTGTTCCAGATATTGTGTTGTCGCTTTTGCAGTGTCCCCCACCCCACCCAAAAAAAGTTTGATATGATGGGATAGCAATAGTTTGTTTGTAATCATGTGTATACGATAATGCTCAGTAATATCAATGTATAATGATGCCTTTAACTCACAATCTCTTTGCATATACCCAGCAAACAAAACAAACTCACAAAGAAAGAAAAATGTCTCAGTTTTTAGAAGCATGTTTTTATTTTATTTTAAACACAAATGCCTGATATTGTAGGTTAATGTTTCGCTGCTCATTACTTGATTTTTTTTTTAATAAGCTTTGTGTATTATATAAAATCAGTTTTCCTTCCCGCTGGTATTTACTGTTTGTTGCCTTCCCGCTTAGAATTTACTGTTTGTACATGCAGCTGTGACGTAACAACAGACCGCCCACTGACTTTCTCCAGCCGCGTTCGGTGTGAACAGTGATCTGCCGCGACTGTTGAGTGATACGCAAGGAGCCGGTATGCGCGCCGCGTCCAATGTGAACGCCCCTTCAGACCGTTACGCGATGTTTTCTATTGAACGACCTGCACGCTGAGAGGGTTTCGTAACTTTAGCTAACATTGGAAGGAGCTTACTCAGCCGGTGTTTCAAAATGGCAGCGGTGCAGTGGCAGTGGTGTAATTTCCCCACATAACAGTACGTTTACATGGCACAAGTATTCAGAATAGTAAGTTTTTGGAATACTAGAATATTCCCAATGCCCTGTATGCATACAGGCGGAATTCCTATTTCTTTCATATTCTGCGTTTACGTGGTAAACTGAATATTCCTTTTATGCCAGTAACGTATGCAGATTTTGCTACCCACTACAAAAAAAAAAAAAGACTATACTACTGCTGAGTTTGTTTTTATTGTAAAGAGTTGGTGGGGTGGACATTTTTTTTTTTATATATATATATATATATATATATATATATATATATATATATATATATATATATATATATATATATATATATAAAATTTCTGTTTTGTTTGTTCAGATATGGAGTCTTTTGAGATTGTAGATGCTTGTGGGCTTAATTCAGTGCAATGTGTTCACACAGACTTGCACGCTTATGTCTTTATTAGTATAACAAGGAGACAGATGAGTTGCCCATGTGTAGCCAAGCACATCACCAACATGTACAGTAGAATAATAACCATAGTAAATAAATAAAGCAAATACTGTGTGTGTGCTTTTTCAAAGAGCATTTGATTGAATTTTTGAATTTCTGTTAGAGCTGTAATTGTGTATAAATAAATTCATAATTGTATGCTGTTTTTGTATATTTGCAGATCTAGCATGTATTGGTATTTGTTTTCTGTATTTTCTTTTGTTCTCAAGTTGTAAGAGCATTTTATACTGTATCTGTACAGTGCCCCAATACCTACTGGTGAGTGGCACTTTAGAAAATTTGAAAAATAATTAAATAGATAATATATATGTTATGGCTAATATTATAATGTGATGACATATTGATAGAATTATTTTCCTTCATTCTCATCAGTCAGCTGGTCAGGGTAACTTTCTTCTTCAAACGCGATGTCCACACCACTGTGAAAGTGCACCCCTTACCTAATAAATACATTTTTCCTTTTTGTGTTGTAATTTTTGCTACTTTATAGTTATAGACTGCGCTATACCCAGCATGTCATTCATAAGACTGAAGTAAGGACAAATAGATAGATTTGCCCCACTAATGTGGTGGTTTTTTTTTTTGCTTTTTGCTTTATAGTCCTGTGCTTTTAAAACTTTACATCGATGACGAACTTGATCCAGTTTTCTCGAATCCCTTCATCTTTTCTGCCTTTCATTTAAACACTTCTGCACATCTTTGTTTTTTGCCATCAAGCTGTTTTACTTTAAAATCCTTAACAAAAGTGATGTCTCATCATGAGACCAAAAGCAGCTGTGTTTTCTCACGTGCCAGCTTGTTTACTGCTGTGAGTATTTATATTGTGCGTGTCTGTTGTGAGTTACGCTTCATAGTCGGAATATGCTGTTTACATGGCTTTATATTCCACTAGTATTCAGTGGCACTGGAACAATTTTTAAAGTGGGGGTGATGAAAGCCATTCAACAAACCTGTAACCCCTATATATGATGGAAGCCATTCAAAGCCAGGGGGTGCTACGGCAACCCTAGTTCCAGCGCCCTTGCTAGTAGTATTTCGCATACTAGTGGAATGTGCCACCTCCAATATTCCAAATATGCAGAGGTGGAATATTCTTCTTCATATTTCTAATATGCGGTTTACATGCGGAATATATATTCAGATTATTCAGTATTCCGAATGCTAGTGGAATATTACTAGCCATGTAAAAACACTGATGTTGAACTTTTTGACCAACATATCTGTGTGCGTTCGTTTTCGTAAAAAAATCATGATAGTTTATTTAAATTGACAGCGTGATTAATTGACTTTTTTTCTTTTAAACGAAGTGAATCTACCTTGCATTAAGATATATTTTAATTGCATTTTTAAAAAATTGACGAATAGTGCTGTGTTAAAGGTGAACTGCATGTAACGCTGTGTAGGCTACACCAAAAACTTGAAATCCTTTTTTTTTTTCAGGGCAGGGAACATTAGAATAAGATAACATTACTAAAATTTGGTACTTACATGGTTACACGCACGCACACAGCACGTTATAAACACAATTTATATTTGTATTATAAGACTTTAATCATACTGGAGAGAATAAAACAAACAGTAGTACTTCAATTATAAGGAACATGAACTAACTGCTAAAGTCATTCACAGATGTATTCAAAGGATCGTTAAAGAAATAATTTCTTTGGAAGGTTTGTATTTTTTATTATTTGCTGTATAAAAATGTTACTGGATTGACTAATTGTTGAAATCAATTGTTCTATTTTTGGACATTATTTTTTTTTGTTTTGTTTTACATTTTGCTGTGCAGCAATACTTATAATAGATACATCTTAATTGCAAGCGTAAACTACACTGTAGCCACGTGTAAATAAAACATGCAATATGCAGCAATCGCAGTAGTGAGGAGCAATGCTTTCAACGTAGTTTTCAATCCGTACAGGACTCTTGCATGTGTTTGAATTCACTGCCGCTAAAGCCATGGTATTGGCTCTCAATGCAAGTGCTATAGAGACATTAAACAACAGATTTTCTGCACAATCTTACATACATGCATCTAAAACAGGGGTAGTGCTGTGTTTTCTGCCATCTTGAAAGTTCTCTCTTTGTAACACACTGTTCAATAAGAGCTAGCTTATGTTATGTAGCGCCACTGCAGAGCGCTATGCCTGTTGAACGCAGCCGTGGTGTCTCTTGTGATAACTTTGAAGTGGAGACGTTCTGTGCACCCTGTCTGCCTCCAAACAGAACCAGGTCTACTATAAACTTATTGAGATCTTAAGAACCTTGGGGTATTTTTTGAGGAACCAGGTGTCCATGGATATACATTTGCAACTATATATATATATATATATATATATATATATATATATATATATATATATATATATATTTATAGAAATATCAAAAAGAAATACAAAACATGTATTTTACAAGGTTGGTCAGTATTTACTTGTCATTACAACAAAAATTACTTTTAAGTTCTTGCAATTAGCCATCTGAACTTGGAAGAAATATTTCTTAGACAGATTGATTTTATACAGACAGAAGTGTACAGATTGTGTTGTGTAAACCTCCTGGGGGAGTAGAGCTGGAACCTATGTCTGTTTTAAGTTATTTGTTTTTCAAGAACCAGAAGAGGAGGGCATGCAATTCATAGTTGTGATGTAATCTTAATGATTCTTTTGCAAACCTCAAAAGAAGGCTACAGAGATTCTTAGAATTGGGAAATTGTGAGCATTGTTAAATGTGCAAAAGTGTTTTTTTTGTTTTGTTTAGTTTTTTTAGTTTTTTTTTTTTTTAACGTACAGTTATTTTCTATATGCCTAGAAACTGAACAGTGACTTGCTGAAAATCTAGAAGAAATTATTCCCTAGAAATTAGTTTGCTTTTGTTGTCGGTACTTTTTCACAACTCCAGATTGATCCGGAATCTTCATGCTACATTTTTCCCTCCCTGCAGGACAATTTATTAATTTGTTATTTTTAAGGCAACATATTATACCAAAAGAATAAGGAAAAAAACTTGAATGCAAATGTAGAGGAAAAGGTATATAGCTTTATAGTTTGTACTTCTACAGTACATATGTTTGTTGAGTACTCCTGAATGATTAGTGAAGTTGTTGTTGTTGTTGTTTCTTCTTGTTTCTCTCAAACAGGTTATAAATAGAAGAGTTATCAAAGCCTGTTCGTCTGTCACAGCCGTTGGACAAGGCAGTAACAACCAACTATAAACCAGTGGCAAATCACATTTATAATGTAAGAACAAAGTACTGCTGTGCCATAAAAGCAGTAAAGTTATTGTGTCTTTCATCATGCTGTAGGAGGAGGAATATTAAAACAGTAAATCAATGTAGCACGTTGTAATTGATTTTCTGCAATATTTAGTAACTAGTGGTAGATGTGTGTCCTGTAGAATATATGCAATGGAGTATATGGATACAACTGGTTGTGCTGTATTGCAGCAGCAGTGTGATTTAGCTGATTTCATGTGGTGTTTTCCTGCAGGTGGAGTACTACAAGAAGAAAAAGGAGGAGGGGAATCGTACCCGGGCTGATAAACAGCAAGTGTTCGACATGCTCTTCTCAGCCTTCGAGAAGCATCAGTATTACAATATCAAGGATCTGGTGGACATCACCAAACAGCCTGTGGTGAGTATTGCCTGCTCGAGGATTAAATAATGCAACAAGATTGCAAAACAAATAGATCTGGCCCAGTGTTTATCCCAACATGTTCTGTGGTGTTTTGTTGAACTAATAAATATGTATTCAGGTCCTATAGTAATGTGCATATTCTTTTTACCTGTGGAATGGCCCTCTGCTTGCAGTCTGGTTTCTTGTTTTGTCAGTATTTGTGTACTGTTTAGCTTGAACCTGTGCTGAGGGCTGTTGCAGCCCATGTGCTTCTGCCCCCTATTGGTGTAGCTTTGAAATACAGATTTTTACTTTTCCTTGAGAATATTAGTATTCTGTCCATGTGAGAATACGTGTAACCAGTGCTCCAGATAAGGTTTCGGGTCATTTGAGTAATTTACTCTGAAATTTAAACAATGTACATAAACTGTATTTTTTGTGTGGGTGTGAGTGAAATGCAACATTACCTTGAAGTCACAAGTATTTCCAATAAATACAGTACATACTGTAGTGCTAACTTATGGGGTATGCATTAAGTACAGTATTGCATTTTAACTAATGTTAATTTGAACTACTGTACAAAAACTTGGTTTTATTTAGTCCTCCTTAATTAATATTAATAGTATTATAGAGTGAGAAGTTGCTACTCTCAGTGTAGTTAGCTACTTCGTTCACTGAGTCTTCTCCCACTAGTACTTGGCTGTTTTTTTGTTTTTTTTAAATCTTCCTTTCTTGGTCTCTTCTGTTCTCCCTTTCCAAGTTGACAGACACGCTTCATAAAAATTAAACAAACAAAAAAAGTCAAGAAATAGTTTTAAATAACTGTGCTGATACTGCAGTAATGCAAATAAACAATAATATTGTGTTCCTTAGTGTTTGCCTTTCTACAGCAATATAAAGCATCTCGACTCACCAAACACCAGCACATTGTTTATTATATAGATTTTCCAGAAATTTGGTTGACAGATAGCTAAATTGGTAGGTAAGGTTGAGGGGGACTGACTGCACCTAGAAATCGTGAAGATCCCATAGACCCAGCCTGAGGAAATGGACTGATTTATTCTTGCATTTTTAAGGCCTTTTTTTTGTAAAGATGGCAGTATTATTGCTATTTTTTTTAAAACCATGTTTTCCCAGTTTAACATTATGTTAGGTGTGGGAAGAGTAAAAATATTTTACTATTGTTACTAATTTTTTTTTTTTTTGTGTTTCCCAGGTTTCAGTAAATGTAGTTTTGTAAATACAGATAACTTGGGCTGGTTAGTTGTTGAGAAAATTAATAATAATAACCTTTAAACTCATTTAAACCCTGTTTTTAATGACGTAACTTTTCCATCCAACTACAACATATTTAGACGTATTTATTATAGTTTTGTGCACCATAAGAGTATTTATTTGGTCTGTCTGCACAAACATTTACTCCCAATCTAGCATACCGTTATCTACATGCTCCTTAACAATTAACTCTTTATTCTTTCTGGGGGGGAAATAAAAACAACAGAAAGGGACTTGCCTCAAGTCCCCAGTGGCTCACCTATTCAAAGCAGCACTGCTTATAGTGCAGGGTGAGCCTGCAAGCATGATTCGCATGCTGTTAGTGTGGTCAGTGGGATGGGTATAGTTCACCTCATTGTGCATTGTAACAGCCTGGCCTCCACGGTTCAATAGCTTGGTAACAATCTGTTTAGCAGGTGACACAAGACTAGCTTGCCAAATTGAGGTCACCAGTTGATCTTCATTCCGTCCGATCGGAAAATGAGTTGCTGCGACTATTAAATTAAACATCTCAAATCGTGCAAAGTCAGTGTAGTCTCCCTACCTTTACTGATGTCACAGATTAATGTAATTTATATACCATGTTTTCTATTTATTTAGTTATGGCTAAAATTAACACACATTCTACTGTTTTGTTAAATATTTGTAGACACTTGCATAAAACAATACAAATGGGTTTATTAAATTGAATTTTTTTTTTAAATTATAAGGTAATGCATTACAAAGTGAAATCAGAAGAACCCAAACCCATTCTCAGAGGTCTGTGTGCATATCTTCTGATTTTTAAAATGAATCTGCTGCAAAAAGAATGTAGTTGAGGTGTATGCATGTCAAAATACCTGGAGAACAGCTTCTCATAAAACTTGCCATTAACATTGTTTAGCACAAGCTTTTGAGAGTATTATATACTGGGGGTGTCACATATTTCACATATCTGGATAATTGCAAATTGTCATGAAACTAATTCTTATTCTATTCTACACCGAGAGCTGAGATGGATGTTGCTGACAGTTGTTTAAGTAGTTTGGGGTACACAAAGATGGCTTATATTTATGAATTTATCAGCATTTCCACACACCCTTTTTTAGCACTGAACTTCAGATTACAGTAAGTGCACAATAAAGAGTGCTTTTATCTATATGTACATACAAGCAGACAGGTATCTCCTTATACACCAGGTTATGATTTGTCTCTGACATGTACTATGTGTAGAAAATTTAACTAGTACATAATAGCTGCTATAAATGGTTTGCGTCATAAATTGCTCCAGGAAGTTTTAACTCCTGTAGCACAATGAACTGCATGTTTAACATGACAGTAGTGTACAGTTAAGAAAAACAAGTCTAAGTCATTGACCCCCCCCCCCCCCCCATCCCTGTAAATTCTAGGTTATAGAAATAAAGAGATACACTCCACCTTACTACAGATTTAAATTTATTGCCCTTTTAACATTTAGTAAAATCTGCATCAAAGTGCAGATTTGATAGCCAAAGCATAAAACCCAGTATGCAGATCAGCCAATTCATGTGTATTTTAAGAAACTGAAACCTGCTCTTAATGTCTATGGATTCAAGTTTGTCTTTAAACACCCCAAACAATTCATTCATTTTAAAGCAATACCAAGACAATAATGATGGGATATTTTGTTGTGCCCAGTGGTTTATTCTATTTCTTTACAATGTGTGAAACGCTGGGAAATTCTTAAATAAAATCAGGTCAAAACTTGATATGTTGATAACCCAGAGTAGCCCCATGCCTCTCTTTCCTTAAGCAGACAAGACCAGAAAGTTGCTTTCTTAAAAAGTTTAAGTTCATACAGCATAGGATGCAATAGCAGATATGTGTGAATCTCACGATCAAACCCAGGACTTTTATTGATGTCAAGTAGCTCAGAATGTAGTCTTCACTCCAGCATGTTTCCAAAGAGAATCTCCAACTGCAATTCAGGCCAAAAAGCATGTAATGTGGGTCAAATGCGTTTTATTACAACACCACAAAACACAATTTAAAACAATTCCTCCATTCCAAAAGAGCTCAAGATACCAGTCCATTTTTGTGCCAAATTCTTGATAAGCAGCCCGTTATGATGAAAGGAACAAGAGTGGAAGTCCTGCACCATTACTGAAATCAAAACAGACAACACATATTCAATTTAACAGTTGTGCCAAATGCAAAACTATCCAACACTGTACTACACTACATAAAAGTATAAGGATTTCCTTAAAAAAAAAAAAAAAAAAAAAAAACACACTACACCAGACATTGGAACGTCACATTACCACCCTGATCAATTAGCCACCTTGCTAAATAATTAGTCTACGAGAGCAATGGTATTGACAGCAAGTGCAGCATCTGCAATCGAAACAAAGTAAGCGTTATAGAAATCAGCCTTTTGGTGCATTTCCCTTTGAGGTGGGCTGTGTGTGTGTGTGTGTCAGTCAGCACTGAAATTTCAACACACCATTTGAGAAAGATTTGTATTTTACTCTTGTGCAATGTGTTTATCTGATGGAGCACACACTTGCAGATATTGTCAGTGTGTTGTAGCTTTTTAATGCATTTGAATTAAACCAAGCAAGCTTCATACACGCAATGCTTACCGAAAGTTTGTTTAAACAGCCGAAACATTTAAACCAAGCTTAGTATCGGCTGTTGGCAACATCAAGAAATCACAAAGTACCATGACAGAGATATTAAGAAAGCAGAACCAGGGACTTCTACAGTGAAGACAGAAACCATCAGTTGGAAGTTACTGTACATTTACTGTTTGGTATTTATTTATTTTAAAAAGCTTTGCATGGATGGCTTCTAGTAAACCGCATAGCAACCCTATTGTAGCCCAACTGATCTTGTTTACTTACTTTTAAAGCAAATCATTTCCCCGTGCTTAAAGCAGTTTTTTTGTTGTTGTTCACCAACCTATTTATGCATGTGTAAATTAAATTCTCTATTGATGTTCTTAATCTGACTCGCACATCATATCCACCTATACCCCAGTCCACAGGGGGTCAGATATGCGACATTGTAATAAACATATTATATATTTGTCATACTAAAATTAGATTCAGTTAGGGTAAATAGAGTGCTAGGAAAGCCTCTTATTCCCAGAATTTAGGAAAATATGAATCACTGGGAATCAAGTTTATGGTACCAGGGATTACAAGTCACAGGACAACATTCCAGCCAAAATATGAACAAAAGGCTTTTTATACTGTCTTCCCCAATTCAATCTGCCACAAAAAAAGCAGATTGAGAGAGTAATTTGATCTTCCATCGCTCTGCAAACCAAGCAGCCACTGCATTTTGCTTCAGGTCTATCAGTGGATGTATGTTGCCTATTTTAGAAAACTATATATTAATGGCGTGTGCCAGAATCTGAATAGAGCCTATTGTCACTTAACACTATAATCTGCGTATACTACTTGATACTGTGGCACAAATGCAATTAAGAAACTCCCTTAAACACTGTACAATAATTGTACAATTAAATTCTGCTATTTGGACCTACATGTAAAAGGCTTGAAACAAATTAATCAAAATCATTGATATGGCGATACTTCTTTTTACATGCCTCTAAGCAAACCTTGATCGCCTAATGAAATAAGCAGCCAGATTTGTATTATATTACCTCCCTCAAACTCACCACCACAAGTTAGTCTTATTTAAAAAAAAAAAAAAAAAAAAAAAAAAAAGCGGCAATTGCACTGGGTACTTTGTGAATTATTATAGGACCGTTACCAGGTTAACTAAGCTTGATGCTACAGGTAAATACTCAAATACAGTTTACAATCTAGGTCTTACACTTAACCCTTTGCTGCCCTATGTCAGAACAGGTCCCACATTAGAATTTTCCCTTTCCAGTCAAAGACATAAAGCACTGGTCTCTAGTCATTTGATAAAATGGTGTGTGTGAAAATAAATTGGACCCAACAAATGCTGAATAATGGACCGCAAAGGGTTGAAGTGCTTTGGCCAGTCAGCATTTAGTTTGTGCCCCTATGACATGGAATAGTCTAGACTAGTGTTCAGGGATATGAAATGTGCAATAGATACAACCTAAAATGTATCAGCTAAACATAGAAAAAGGACTAAGTAGATTTATTTTGAGCAAGTTCCAAGAACTAAGTGTAAATGTTTCTGAACCCAGAAAGCTATAGGATATATATTATATTATATAATTATATATATATATATATATATATATATATATATATATATATATATATATATATATATATATATATATATATACACACTGTGTTTACTTACACTTGTTAGGGAGAGGTTAACTGATGATGGTGAAAGAATTGACTTTTTATGTGGTACATATCTTGCCAGGAACATCTTGTCCTGAGCCATATCCGATGTGTTTCTGGTCATCTTGCCAGGACACCCTTGTCTCAATGGGTTTATCCTTGGTTAAAGAATGAATAAATGTTTTCACTTACACATTTCTCAAGTTCCAGGCCATCCTTGAAGAACAGAATGTATGGAGTGACCCCATCTTCACGGTAGTCTAGGAAGCCTACCATTCCTTCTGGGTTCATCGATTCGCCCGTGTAAAACTGAAGACCAAACAAAATACCTTCAGGGTTTTACGTGGCTAGGAGTCTGACGACTACATTTAGACTACAGCAAGATGCTCAGATATTAGTTATTTTCACAGGATTTAATCCTCCAAAGGTGTCCTAAGTTATTCATCACAGCAACTTTTCAGCATTTGCACGATAAGTGAAGGGACATTAATTCGTGTTTTTCTTACCTGATAATTCTTTAAGTTTCCAAGAATAGTTTTAACTTGTTCTGAAGCGCCAGTCATAAATGGTTTTACTCTGTCTGGTGCAGTCTCTTCCAGTTTTGCTTTGATTCTGTCAAAAGATTAAATTTGTCAAAAACATCCCTGCCACATCTGTCAATTCAATTACTTTAGAACATATTAAATTTAATCTGAATTGTTACCATGTACCACCTATGTTAAGGCAGCAATAGAAATAATAAAATTCATATTTCAGGATTCCAATACTTCACTTATGTCAGTTGTCTTTGCAAAGTCAAAACGTGGAGGGGCAGTTTTCCAGATATACTGTACAGGGTTGGAAACTCAGACTCTCCTTGCACCCAGTTCTGGGTTTCCAAACTACCATCAATTAAGTATATTATTTAAGTGATTCAGTAACCAGCAGTTTGAGCCACTCCTATTATGACATTGTTCCTTCCTTTATAGTTCATGAGCAACTCGTAATAAAAAACTATATACTGGTAATACTGGTGCGGCCACGCACTCAGAAGTTATTTTGCACCAAAATGATTGTTTATTTACTCAACCTCATTTTTACTGGGGATGTCTTCCCTTATTCAATCTGAACTGTTACATGAAAGCACAAAGAAAGCGCAGGGAAATTGATCTAGCATCATTATATAAACCCCAAAGCCACTTCACTCTGCTCCAGGTTTGTCAAGAGATGCAGGAAGGAAACTTTAATGCTTCCAACTTTCCCAGACTCACTGTGACCGTCAAGAAAGACACTTACGCCTTCATGTAGTCTTTGATATACTGTTTGAACGATTCCTTGGTGAAGCCCGTTTCTGACAGCTTGTGGTTTAAAACGATGTCTACTCCACTGACTGTTGAAGATTCTGTTCCCTCTTCCTGAAGCTCTGCTGAGGCATTGCCACCGATAAGAGAATCATCAATGTCCCCAAGTGTTCTGCTGACAATCTGAAACCCAAGGAGGTGGCATAACATCCAAGCAACCTGAACTGTTGCAAAAGCAGCAGACTGCTGGACTAGCTTCTATAGTCAAAATGCTGCAGCGTCTCAATCTTATTAACAGGTCCCCCTCCATCTATATGAATCCTAAAAAAGTTTACATGACAACCGAAGTGATGACGACTCACTACATTCTTTGTAACAATGACGTAGAAACAGATATAAATCTCCGCCCTGCAGTATTTTTTTTTTCTTAGGGTACAAGCGCTTCGGTCCTTTATATGCTGTAACTTGAATAAAATTGTCAAATTTAAAAAAAAAAATCCCTACCTTTCCCTCTACTTCATAGCAGAGGCCGTTGGCGGATTCTGTGATTTTGTAGATGTCAGAGAACATCTCATCTCCTGCAGGAAAAGAAATGGGGACAATTAAAGCCCTAGGACAAAAACCAACTAAATAAATAATACAGTCGGTAAAAAAGATGCAGTTACACAACCCCAAAAGTCTATTTCACAACTCCAGTTCCTACATTAGCACATATCTACACCCGGCTTGCCTGGTTTCGGTAGAACGTTTGGTTACATACCATTTCCACGCAGATCATACTCTAAATATATATACATATGACGTATGACGCTACAGTATAGCCCAGACTAGTACTTTACTAGGAAGTAGAAGTAGGACTACAGCCACCACCCGTAACTTCGGCCTGGATTGAGGTGTGTTACATTACATAACCTGCTCAATGAACTTTTAGTACACGATACAAAGCTAAAATTATAACAAACGAGCTCGTAAAAATCTCTTAACACTCCTCGACCAGCAGCTACCAACAAACACATTGGTCGATCCAAACCGAACACAAACATACAATAGAGAGATAGACTATAGCCAATCTACGGCCTAGCTAGGCCTCGGCACACACACACACACACAAAAAAAAATAAAAAAAAAATAAAAAAAATCACAATTAAACCAAAAAAGTCGTCCCTTGACAGAAAGAGTGTATCAGATTCTAAAATTACATAATATTTGTTCCCAAAAAAGCGCGTACTTACCGCTGATGATATCCTTGTAAATGATCATTCTGGCAGATGTGTTTGTCGGTTTCACGACACAAGCTCTATCCTAGACGAGGGATTGAGTAGAAAAGGGCTGCTGTGCGCTTTTCTGCCGCTTAGATAGGACCACAAGTATACGTCACCACTTTATGTGTTCCACAGAACGCGTATTGGATTATGTTTTATGCAGATGGAGTTGACGATATCAATGCGTCATGCTGAATCAAGCCTGCCTCCTCGAAATTTGTTAGTAACGTCTGTGATTGTTAAACTACATTGCAAGTGTAATACAGCACATCAGAACGAAACGTAGCAACGTTTTAGTGGTGGTGCTGCTATATTGCAGTACGGTACAGCTATACAACCAAAAAAAAAGTGACAAATCCAACTATGTAAATACAGAATGTACACCTGGCTACACAAACCCAATGCATTTGTTCTACAATTCGGTCCTGGGAGCAGCGGTGTAGTGCATAATCTCAATGTACCGGTGTAGCACGGGCGTCCGCAGGTTCAAGGGCTGTACAGTGTTTTTCAGGAAAATTAATACACTGATCTTTAGATCTGTGTTGCATTTTTTTTTTTAACTAAACAAATAAAGACACACTACCTCCAATTTTCTCTAGACATCCTCCCTCTCTACGTGTCGAGACAAGTTACACACACACACTCTAGTGCTTCTTGCTTTCGTTTCCGTGTTTTCTATCGACTTTTTGTCTCCTTTACGAATTTATTTCATAATTACCAGTTTCTCTTGTTTTAATTCAGAAACCAAAACACATTAACAGTGTTCATGGTCATTTTAAAAGGGGAGTTACTGTTAAACACCACAAAAACAGACGCTGGCGAATAAATGACTCCTGTCCTGAGACCAATATTATGTTAATATGAGGCAGACCGAAAGAGGTTACGTGTGTGTGACGACTCGGTAACATTTTGCTAATTTGTATACGTTTGCGTCGTGTTTTGTATGATTTACGTAAGTTCTGACAGCGTGCGTGAAGATGCCAGCACCAAGAGTAAAAGGAAAGTTTGCTAACAAATGTTTTTTAAACCTCATTCCGTTTATAAAAACGTCCTCGATCACACATGTACCAGCAGAGGAAGTTGAACTGACCACAAGGAGCGATCATATCCCGTGTATGCAAAAAAAAGACAATGAAAAACAAAACAAAACAAAACAAAAAAACACTACAGCAAACACTTCTCAGAAATCCTACTACGATGTCAACACGCAATGTGCTGCCTGTGCAAGTGTGAAGTGGTCAGAAATGATTCTAAAAACACAGAGTAACTATATGGCACAGATAAACAGAACATTTCACAATTCCTAAAAACGAATTTCTTGTTGAAAATCTGTGTGCTGACTGAACCTTACTCACGAGTACTATTACTTTTTTTCGGTATGCCACAGAAGGCTAAAGACACACACACACACACACACACACACACACACACACACACACATATATATATATATATATATATATATATATATATATATATATATATATATATATATATATATATATATATATGTGTGTGTGTGTGTGTGTGTTTCTGCTTTTTTATATATATATATATATATATATATATATATATATATATATATATATATATATATATATATATATATATATCACACAGTACTGTGCAAAAGTGTTAGGCAGGTGTGAAAAAATGCTGTAAAGTAAGAATGCTTTCAAAAAAAGACATGTTAATTGTTTATATTTATCAATTAACAAAATGCAAAGTGAGTGAACAGAAGAAAAATCTACATCAAATCAATATTTGGTGTGACCACCCTTTGCCTTCAAAACAGCATCAATTCTTCTAGGTACACCTGCACACAGTTTTTGAAGGAACTCGGCAGGTAGGTTGGCCCAAACATCTTGGAGAACTAACCACAGTTCTTCTGTGGATTTAGGCAGCCTCAGTTGCTTCTCTCTCTTCATGTAATCCCAGACAGACTCGATGATGTTGAGATCAGGGCTCTGTGGGGGCCATACCATCACTTCCAGGACTCCTTGTTCTTCTTTACACTGAAGATAGTTCTTAATGACTTTCACTGTATGTTTGGAGTCGTTGTCATGCTACAGAATAAATTTGGGTCCAATCAGATGCCTCCCTGATGGTATTGCATGATGGATAAGTATCTGCCTGTACTTCTCAGCATTGAGGAGACCATTAATTCTGACCAAATCCCCAACTCCATTTGCAGAAATGCAGCCCCAAACTTGCAAGGAACCTCCACCATGCTTCACTGTTGCCTGCAGACATTCATTCGTGTACTGCTCTCCAGCCCTTCGGCGAACAAACTGCCTTCTGCTACAGCCAAATATTTCAAATTTTGACTCATCAGTCCAGAGCACCTGCAGCCATTTTTCTACACCCCAGTTCCTGTGTTTTCGTGCATAGTTGAGTCGCTTGGCCTTGTTTCTACGTCGGAGGTATGGCTTTTTGGCCGCAAGTCTTCCATGAAGGCCACTTCTGACCAGACTTCTCCGGACAGTAGATGGGTTTACCAGGGTCCCACTGTTTTCTGCCAATTCTGAGCTGATGACATTGCTGGACATCTTCCGATTGCGAAGGAAAGTAAGCATGATGTGTCTTTCATCTGCTGCAGTAAGTTTCCTTGGCCGACCACTGCGTCTACGGTCCTCAACGTTGCCTGTTTCTTTGTGCTTCTTCAAAAGAGCTTGGACAGCACATCTGGAAACCCCTGTCTGCCTTGAAATTTCTGCCTGGGAGAGACCTTGCTGATGCAGTATAACTACCTTGTGTCTTGTTGCTGTGCTCATTCTTGCCATGGTGTATGACTTTTGACAGTAAACTGTCTTCAGCAACCTCACCTTGTTAGCTGAGTTTGGCTGTTCCTCACCCAGTTTTATTCCTCCTACACAGCTGTTTCTGTTTCAGTTAATGATTGTGTTTCAACCTACATATTGAATTGATGATCATTAGCACCTGTTTGGTATAATTGTTTAATCATACACCTGACTATATATGCCTACAAAATCCCTGACTTTGTGCAAGTGTACCTAGAAGAATTGATGCTGTTTTGAAGGCAAAGGGTGGTCGCACCAAATATAGATTTGATGTAGATTTTTCTTCTGTTCACTCACTTTGCACTTTGTTAATTGATAAATATAATCTATTAACATGTCTGTTTTTGAAAGCATTCTTACTTTACAGCATTTTTTCACACCTGCCTCAAACTTTTGCTCAGTACTGTATACCTATATATATATATATATATACACACACACACACACACACACACACACACACACACACACACACACACACATATATATATATATATATATATATATATATATATATATATATATATATATATATATATTAGCTCAAAGAGCCAGCTGCCCAACGTTTCGATATGTTGTACATATCTTTCTCAAGGGAGCCTGTGTTTGAATCAAAACATTGGAGGTATTTATAGGTGTTTGATGTTATTGTTATTGTTTATATTCAAATCCATGATTTATTCTTACTTGATGTAATGGTGTTCTATATGTGACATCACTTTTATGTATATCTTTAAATCTATATTAATTCTAATTAACATTATTTTATATAAACTTATATTTATATTATCATGCAATGCTGGCTCTGAGGATCAGCCTTGATATGGTCTCCCCAGCACATCAGCATGCATAACTTTTGAATTAATTTTGTTTATTTAATTATTTTTAACTTTTATATATTTATTGGAATTAATTAGTTCATTCTTTTCTGTTGAGTCCCGCTGGCATAATTGTGTTCAGTCTATTTATCCATTTACTTTCTTTTATTCTTCTATATGTCGCATTGTCTAATTTGAGCTGTTCTAATACTACAAACTGTAAATCATTTATGTCATGTCCTTGACTGGTGAAGTGCTGTACTATTGGTTCATTCATTTTTTTTTATTTTTAATTAATGAAAGGTGGTTCTGAATTCTTTAATATAAAGTTGTTCCAGTCTCTCCAACATATTTATTTCATCACATTTTCCACAGGCTATTCCATAAACAACCTTGCTATTTTTACAGTAGATATTAGTATTTAGTGGATATGTGGTGTTCTTATGTTTAATTATATTTTTTACTTTTGTCCATGTATTTACAAACTTTACATGTACTAGTGCAAGTATTTGTAGAACCTATTCTGTCAATTATTATTTTATGTTTACTGTGAACTAGAATATCACCTAAATTAGCTTCTCTTTTGAATGCTACAACTGGGGCTTTAAGAAATACTTTTTTCAATTTTTCAGAATTATGTAGAATCCGCAAGTGTTTCCAAACTATCTTAGAAATATTTGGCAAAAGTTTAGAGTACATCGTTACTAATGGGACTCTCTTGACCTTTTTATCTCTATTTTTATAATCTAGTAGATCATCTCTTTTTAGTTTATCCACTTTTCTTAACTGTCTCTATAATTATTTCTTTGTATCCTCATTTTTTAAGATTTGTTTTTAATACGTCTTTGTTTTACATAGTCACTTTCTTTAGAGCATATTCGGGATTGCTCTTTTAGTGTGTATTGGATGTGCAGAGGACATGTGTAAATACTGGTGCATGTCAATAGGTTTACAGAAGAGGTCAGTCTCAATTGAACCTTCTTCAAGTTTTACTGTGGTATCTAAAAATTCTATTTCTTTTCTTGTATGCAAAAACCAATGAGGTATGTCTTTGCTAACGTTTACATAATAAAATTCAATGTACAGTAATTTTTTTCAGACAAAAAAAAAAACGTTTTGTTATTATATTGGCCTTGTTAAATAATGCATTACCCTGAAATTTGACCTTTGACCTTTTTTGGGCTCAGAATGCATGTAACACGTCTATAATTATTAATTATTAGTAATTTACTTTACACATCTCAAATAATAAATAGTGAGACCTTTTTCCGCTGGCGGGAAATAGCTTGAGTTCATTGAGCGCAGCGCGATGTTAAAGAACTCACACATTCAAGCAACCAGGAGCGCAAAGAAACAAGGACCAGTAAGGTACCTTATTAATTAGATTAAATAATGTTACTCTGTATTTCTTGACGTTTATTAGTCTGAATTTGTCAATTGGAGTCAATGAGGCTAGAGTTACCACAGTTAGTTGCCGTTTTTTTTTTGTTTGTTTTGTTTTTGTAACTTACTCCTTCGCAGGATATCATTTCTGTGCATTTATATTTAAATACAACTACTTATGTCACAATGTGGTACGCGCTAGAAAGTGGTATGTTGTCACATTAGAAGTGGTACGCTGTGAGATTTTGGTACAGGTACAATCATTAACAGTTTTCATACTTGCTCCCCATGAATTGTCCGATACACTAATCAACAGGTTCATCCTTTCTTTACACCTCACAATTATTTTATCTGCTGAATCCATTTTAACTTTTCATCCAGCAACATCCCTAAGAATTTAAACACTGGTACTACCTTTAACCTCATCCCATCAAACTCAATACTAACGTCTTCAGTTTTCTTCTTACCAGCAAAAATAACCCCTTCTGTTTTTGATTTTGAGAACTTAACTCCCCATTTCTTTGCCTATAAATGTATTTCCTCCAATTTCCCATCTAACACATTAATCCCACTTTTTAAATTCATTTCCACTCCAAACCACACAGTCATCTGCACACATTAAAATATCCTTCTCTTCAACACATTTTGGCAAGTCATTTATCATAATATTAAAAATAAGCGGACTCATAACACTAACTTGAGGAACTCTATTTTCAATTTCTACTGTTTCTGGTAAACATTTTCCAATTTTAACCTCAATTTTCCTTTTTTCCTAATTTTTTTTTTAAACCATCTAAACATTTTCCTTCCTATTCCTAAATTTTACATTTTAACCAAGACTCCTTTCCTCCGTTCCGTACCATATGCCTTTTCGATGTCTAGAAACACTGCTGCCCTTTACTGTTTATTAACAAACCCCTTTTGAATTTCTGTCACCAACTTTAAGATCTGGTCCATTGTATATCTATTACTTCTAAACCCCCCTTGCATTTTTGCCAACAATTTTTCGTTTTCTAAGAAATATAATGCCGTATAATGTATCATTCTTTCCGTTATCTTTCCGAAATTAGATGTCAGAGAAATTGGTGTATATGAATTTGGATTTGATATATCCTTTCCTGGTTTACCTATAGGAATCACTACTGCATGCTGCCAACTATTAGGGATACTAGCCGTCTTCCATAGTAAGTTAAATAATTGTGATAATATCATCAAACATTTATCTGACATTTTGCTGTTATCGCATAACAAATTAAATCCTTCCCTGGTGCAGTATTCTTCCTTCATTTTAGAGCTCTTTTAATTTCTCCTATCCCAAACTTCATATTCACGGTATTATCTACCCCCTCTATATTTTCAAGAATATCTTTCTCCCTTTAAAATCCTCATCCCAATTTTCTAACCTTTGCAAACGCCTCCACCAATACCTTTGCCTTTTCATCATCCTCTATATATTATTTATCCCCTTTCAATTTTGAGATCTCATTATTTCCATTTTTTAATCCATTCATGCATCTTTTCTCCACATATCTCCCATTGAAGTTTTATCATTTATTTCACTCCACCACTTTCTCCAACTTATTTTTTTTCCCCTTCTTATTCTTTGCGCCATGGCCGCCTTTTTTATACTCCATCAAGTCTTCAAAGTTTCTACTATTTTTAACTTTAACCAGAGCCCTATTCATCATGGCACAGGATACCGCCCTCCATTCCTAAGTTTCTTAATTGGGATTGTCTCATTTGCCACATTGATAATTGCTTCAGTCACCTTTTTACAGAACTCATTCACATCACCTGAAACAAGTGATTCATTAATAACCTCCTCACATTTAAATGTGTACAGCTCCCAGTTTGCTTTTTTAAAAATCCCATCTATCACTGCTTTCTCTTCTGTCCTCACTATGTATTCCTCCTATGCTAATTCCAATTGGAAAATGATCACTCCCATATGAATACATTCACTTTCCATTCACACTTTGCTGCTATACTTGGAGAACTTAACAAAATCAATATTGCTCATCATCCCTGTATACGCATCCATCCTCGTTGCTTCCCCATTATTAACTATCACTAAATCAATCACATCAATACATTCTTCTATAATTCTGCTGTTTCTATCCCTTTTATCACTACCTCACATCTCATTATGTCCGTTTAGATCTCCGCATACTACAATCGGTAATTTATGCTCCGTTTTCACAAACATCTTTAATTCTTCTAAATCAGTGGTCTTGCATGGATTATGTATATTTACTAACCTCATTTTCCCTTTATTTACTACAATATCTACTATAATACCATCCAATTGCTTACATTGTATTACCCCTTGCACATACCTAATACCTTCCTTTATTAATATACAGACTCCAACTCCATTTCCTTCTTCCCTCTCCTTCCTAATACTCACATACCCAGGAATTCTAAAATCCAATTGTTTATTTAACCATGTTTCTTGCACACAAATTATATCTGGTTTCTCTCGGAAAGGAGTAAATGTATTTTTTAAACTCTTGACCATGCGCAATTAAACTATGCGCATTCCATTGTACAATTAAAAACACCATTATTATTAACCTAATCATTGTTATTCGTCTCATTTAACACATCATGTATAAACTCTGGTTTGATTCCGCTAAATTTCAAGTGTCTTTCAGCTGCCTTCACTATTATTTTAATTCTCTGTCCTCTTTGTAGTTTGAGATGCACAATTTACAACTTCCACCATGAATGCAAGAAAATCTGCCATGTCCATAAATACCACACTTTCCATTTTTAACTCCTCTTTCACCCGTCCGATTATTTCTTTCTTAGCTTCTTCAGTAACTTTGAATTCCTTTTCTTTCCCGTACACCTCCCGTTTCCCCCCTACCTCAATCTTGTGACCAGGACAGTGATATTTCAAAATATCACTATTTCCAATGGGAAAACGGCAAATCTTAAATCTCAAAAAACTACTCACTTCTAAATCTTTTGTAGTCATTTTTGTATTACTTTAGTATAAATACATGTTAATTTGGATTCATATGTTTTTTTTTTTTCTGACTTTATGTGAACGAAAAGACACACATTTGCCCATTTTCCCATTGGAAATAGTGATATTTTGAAATGTCACTGTCCTGGTCACAAAAGCAAAGTTTGTGGGGAATAATAGCCATTTTCTATACTTTTGAGGCATAAGCAATTAGGAAATAACACTTACTACCCAGGAACAAAAAAAAATAAAAATTTGTTACACGGTGATCTATATGAGATAGGGACTCCAGAGTGACCTGTAGCTTGCTGTACCCGTGTAACACCCATCTTTGCTACAGGTGTTCCATATAAAATCATGACTGTGACATGTATAAACTTAGATTTTTGGTACTTTGTCAAAATCTGGTATCTGCATTAAATGTAATCCAACAGTTAATCTTGGTGGTTATTCTAAAAAATGATATACAGGTAGCAAAAATAAAATGATGTAATCCAATTAACATTATTTATTTTCAAACTAATACCAACAACATGACAAATAGTATTGGTGCTCACACCATGCACATGTCAATAGCAATAATAATAATAATAATAATAATAATAATAATAATAATAATAATAATAATTATTATTATTATTATTATTATTATTATTATTATTATTATTATTATTATCCATAAATAAATAAAATATGATGCCTAAAATATATAATACTTTAATAATGTTCTTTTTAATGGTACCAACATTTAATGGCTGCTGCTGTGCTATGAAATTGGCATACCTTAGCAAGTCAGATACCATAATTTGATTGTTGCTTGTGGACTGTCAAAATTCTCTGTTGAAGACACCAAAGTTTAATGGATGTACAATTTTCATACATTCTGTGAAAATTCAAAATTTCATGCACTTTCGACTCTACCACATTACTGATTCAAGTTGTAATTAAGGGTGTAGGAATCAATGACTGACTTTTTATGACTAATAATAATAATATATAGTGGGAAACAATGGAAAATGTGAAGTATACATAATCAGAATCCATTAAACACTGTTTCCATCATAGCATGAAGATGGAGTGTTTGGGAATTGCTTGGAACCTCCAATACTTCCCATTCAGTCTTCGTTAACAAATATGTCTGTTCTTTTTATTGTTTTCCAGGCATCGTCTCAATGGGTACATTTCTTGGTTAAATAAACAAATTCACTACAGTACATATGTAATGGATCAGGTCGTTACCGCAGTTGAAGCAGGTAGGCAGGCAGGTGATGGTTGTAATGGAAACATGGAGACAGACAGATGCAGTGAACACGGCACACTGGCGCACAGTATTTATTAATGATAACACAAAATAACAAACTCTTGCACACTACCAACAATGGTAAAACTTACCGAAAAATAAAGCAAAAAAAAACACAATAAATTGTGCTTTGGAGGCTTTGTCCTGCCATGGGTAATGGTGTAGACCAGGTCATGCCTAAAGGAGGATACAAGCCGCTGAACCTTTTGAGGTGCATTTCCATTGTTCTGTGTTCCAGTGAGCAGTGTGTATGTAGAGGAATCTGCTAACAGATTCTGGGAGGATGACTTCTCCATCCACTACTTCTGACATCTTAGGAGGCCAGGCTTGGGTGACCTCTTGCTTGATGTCAGCTCAAATTTGCAGGGCTGCCTTAGAAACATCTTCAGTAATGGCAGACTTCAAAGTACATAACTCTGATTTTAGGGACTGGTTTTCTTTGGCAAGTTCACACATTGATAGATTGTCATGGTAGAGAAGAAGCTTCCCTTTGTCATCAGGAAAGATGTGCAGGGCTCCAGAAAAATCACTTTTCAGCTTACGAAGAATGTGCTTCTTGGTTGAATTTCTAAACTTGTGAACACCATGAGAGTTCATGGAAGCAATCAGTCTTGATATGAGATCAGTCATACACATCCCTTGAGGTCTGGGGAAGAGTTCATTCCTGATAAATGAGAATAGCTTGTTGTACGAGTTATTCTCTGCTGCCTCATATGGAGCTTCATCATTCTCATTGTCATCCTCACTGTCTGCAACACTATTGGAAGCAGCCTCCTCCTTTGTGTATATATGGTAGCACGACCTGTGGTACTGCATTCAACAGCTACAAGGTCTCTGCTAACAATGGCAATTATTTTTGTGTCCATTTTTCTCATGGCTGCATATCTGATTCTGGCATCTGCTCGCAGCTCACAACACTGAATAAGAGGCTCTCTTGTATTCTGTCATTTTCAGTTACTTGTTGGGTTTCTGGTAAAAGATGCACTCTGCCTCATACACGCTAGATGAGTTTGGTCCTTACCTACTTGGCAACTTTCGAGAATGTTCTTCCTTCCAGATTCACTAGGGGTGTTTTTTTTTGGTGATGATAGCGTCAAGAAACTTTTTCATTGTGAGAATGCTGCGGCACTTGCGATGGTATTGCACTGGAGGGATTTCTCCAATGGCTTCTCCAAAGTCTTTTGACATGTTCAAGACTGGCTCGTGATTTCTGATTTCAGCTGCCCTCAGCAAAGTGTTCCATGACTCCAGGCTTTGTGGAGACACCAATTTAGAATCTACATCCTCATCAGAGCAGTGGATGAGGCAGTTCATACATGGTTGTGTTGGTCTGCTTTTTTCATCCAGAAAATCTATTGTCAACCAGAGTACTGCCTTACGCCTGCAAGATGCAAGAACCAAGTAATAAGTGCACAATGTCTCTGACTATAATAAAAACTACACTAGTTGCAGTAAAACCCTTTGTTTTAGACTATAGCTGGATCTGTGTTGTGTTATTTTATTATTGTGTATCCTTTTTATTCTTTAGTTCAGTTTTAAAGTAAAATAATAAATAAACCTGACAATCTTTTAAATCAAATTTTGTTTTTGTTTTCTCTTTCCACACAAAATGTATATAAAGGATAGTACATGCAGTAGAAATCAGCATACATCATATATATATGTATGTGTGTGTGTGTGTATATATATATATATATATATATATATATATATATATATATATATATATATATATATATATATATATATAAACAATATTAAAATATAACGTATTTAAAATAATACTTAGGCTACAAAATACAAGTGCACACTATATTCTTTTATAAGCACAAATTAAAAATACTGTCATCAAACAAGCTGCACCACAATCCTACATTTTCATGTGCATTTTCTTTAGTTTGTTTTCAACAAATAACTTTAACAACTAATAAACAGCAATGATGGTTTAACAGGTGCTCATTGATCAGTATTAAGTGCTATTAGTAATGGATGGCAAGTTTAAACTCAGATTTGGTTAAGGATATAAGGGGAGAACAATTCCTTGTGGCTTACCTTCATAATAAAAACAAAAGCATTCACCCTTGACCTGTGTGTTACTGTACCTCATTGGGGATCTCAATTAAACTAGCTCCCCTAGTGACAGTAAAATGAATCTCATGTGATCCCTTGGTCTACCTAGCATGTGTGCAGTGATATTCAGAAAAGTCCAGACTGATAATTACATACATGAATATCCAATTGCAATAAAGTCACTTTGCTCATGGATATTTTCAAATGCTGTAAACTACGCTGGGATTGCCCATAACAGCTTCGGTTATTTAAATTTTTTTTGCACATTTTTTTGCACCACATATACTTGAATAACGGGAATGGGATAAAGTGAAAAAAAAACAAGTGTGATAGCCATGTTTATGGTTGAATTATAACAAAATTAATCCAACAGTGTTGGAACAAACTGCATAAAAAACGGTGCAATTTCATATTTAAATGACTACATCTCATTTCCAAGACTACTTTGATGACATTTAATAGTTTGATCATGTCAATACATGTGTTCCCTTGGTCTAGCATGTGCAATGATATTCAGAAAAGTCCAGATTAGACTGATCATTTTGTACATTTTCAAAAGAAAGCAGAAATGTGTGCCCTCTGCTGATATTAATACCACCACAGTGCACACAGTTACTAGGATCACATGTGTTTTGACATTGATGAAATGTGAACAAGAGACCATTAGTATCACATACTGTAAAAACTTGTATTATCCAAAACTAATTTGGACCAGTGGGTGTTCTGGTAATCAAATTGTTTGGATAGTCAAATTACAACTATGAAATTGTTTAAATGGCTTTTCAAATCTGGAAACTTCCTAAAATATGATTTTATACAACTGCTTTACTTTTACGTACATAACATACAGTACTGCGCTGTTCTTCAAACACCAGGGATTGCAGACTGACAGCACATTTTCTATGACAGAAAAGCACGACAGGTTTGGGGTCAGAGAACAGGTGTTTGGATAATTGTACAATCAAGGTTTTACTGTGCTGGGGTTGCATGCAGGGCTTGTTTGCAGTCCATCCATGTTGAAAAAAAACTCCTTTCACTTTTGAAGAGCTGGGAGATACTGGAAACCCAGTTTGCATATAACCACCCTGCACAACTTTATAACGATTTACGTTTTTTACTGAACCAGCGTGACCATGGCTGAAATATGTGTATATGTCTCTGGAAAATAAAACGTATAACATTATTGCACGGTTCCAACAACTTGGACTTTCTCCAGGGAAACCTGAATGTCAATGTTCGCTTTCAGAGAAACTATGGTGAAAAGTGGAATTACACGAACATGCAAAACTGACATTTCAACTTTGTTGTACAATGTTGTAAACAGGAAATCAAACAAAATGTGCAATTACACGAACCTGCCAAATCAGGAGTATATTAAGCAGAACTGTAGTTAGAGACAGTTACGGGAGGATAAATGATTCAAACTATTGAAACTCACAACGACTGCGAACCTGTAAAAGGAGCGAAATGTTTAAAAACATGTACGCAGGATCAGTAATAAATACTTCCCCTTTAACCAAGACTCCTTCCATGCAGGGGTAATAAGCCTATTTCGATTGGCTGGAACCTGACACTGAATTCCAGCCCCCCGGAACAGGATCTGTTGTCAGTGCTGACGTTATGGTGTTGATGATGATGATGACGATGGCGGCGCTGGATCCGTCCCAGTTGGACCTGAATGAGAAAGGAACCAGGGAGAAGCTGTCTCTCTGGGACCGCCGGTCCGACGGCTTGGCTCCCCTGACAGAGAGGCAGACTGACTCCGTTTTGGAGATCCAAGCCGCTGCAGAGAACCTTACCATTCCCACAGAGGTGAGAGAAACCCCGGGATTGTTCGCTGTACGGGGCCGAGTCCCTGTTCGACTGCATTAGAGCTATCAAAACACCACCGTAATGTACTTTTTAGAAATTGGATAATATATAATAATTTATTTGCATATCCGCACGTTATTGGACACACAAGCCTTGCAATAATGACTTGCCAATCACTGCAGATTTACTGTACTCACATTTCATTTAAAAAGAGTAAAGTACTGACGTTTAATGTAAATACGCATTTAAATTAGACAGCACTGTTTCAGTTGGAGCAGTTTTGAAAGAACACACTTTAGGACGCATTGTTATTTCTTCTACTTCTCTAAATTAAAACCTGATAAATACCAATTTATTTTGTTAAAACACACACACACACATACAGAAAATAATTGCCACGTATATATGTGCGTAAAGACGTTCTCATAAAGGGCAATGTTGTAAGCTACGGCAGTAGCGGAAGGTACAAATAATTATTTGTAACTTTATTTTTCTCTGCATGGGGCTGTGTCGAATTGTTACCAGACTCACTACCGTAATGGGCCACACTCGCTTGGATTTATGTTGTGACGTACACACTGTATGTCTGTCAGTATGTCACGTAAACCAGAAAACGGACACAATAATGAAGGATGTAAAGAGTACATTATAACAGTGACATTAAGTGTTTTTCTGTGTCGCATAGTAAATTGTTTATTGCACAAAAAAAATTTCCTCCACAAAAGTTGTGGTCATTTTTCATATGCAAAGTTATTCAGAATGCCGTAAAAAGCCAAGCATTTACCAGGTATCTGCTGTTAAGCTTATATATTTATTATTATAACATCATTATGAAAAAACAATGAAGCGAATTCATGCATGTATTCGCATCTTTGTTTTTTGTTCATAATGATGTTATGATCACATGTCACATTTTTGTCTCCATACTAGTTTTCTGCTCACAACAAGCAGGCTTTTGTTGTTTAATTACTGGTTTGAGTTATTTTATTTATTTATTTTATTTATTTTAAAGTGAGTAGTAATTCCTTTGAGGTTGTAAACTAACACAACCTCACAACACAACAACTAAAACAGAAAACTAAACCAATTAGACAAAATGTTTTAACAAGAAACTTTGTGAGGATTTTGGTGAGCCCAATGGTTCACTTGAGTAAAGCCCTGCTACGTAGATAATTGTTACCTGTAATGGTAAATCTTTTTATTTCAGTGTCTTAGTACTTTCTCAACATTAAAAAAACGATTCAGTTACATGTATTGCAGTCAAAGGGTCAAGTGTGGTGGTTTGATTTTTAACTGTTAAATGTGTTCACTGTATTTGGTTCATTTTGAATGAATCACTGATTCAATCCTTTTGTGACATTAGGAGAGACCAGCTTCAGTAAAGACAGCCTGTATCAAGTAGGTTTTCTTTCAGAAACAGGATTACCTCCAATAATACGATTATCGATAATTATTTTTCAGAACATTAAATATTCAAGACACGAGAATGTTTTCTTTACCAAATGTACAAAGTTGCTTAAACGTGCCCTGTCCCCTGCAGGTGCAAGTTTAACTCTTTGTGTGCCATGCTATTTTTGTTCTATATTCTTTAATGACAATGTGTGCCTTTGTTTTCTGTCCAAGCTGCCCATTGAAGATCTGTGTAGCCTGACGTCTCGCTCCATCTCTGTTCCTCTGACTGTGACAGTACCAGCCTCTACTGAGGATATACTTCTCCAGGGCTTCAAGTCCCTGGGGATGGAGGATGAGCGAATAGAAACTGCACAGCAGGTACAGTACTCCCTCAAACCCCCCTTCAATATAGCCCCCTTGCATTCAGCAGGTATGGTACTCCCTCATTCCCCCCCTTCAATATAGCCCCCTTGCATTCCACAAGTACAGTACTCCCTCACTCCCCCCCTTCAATATAGCCCCCTTGCATTCAGCAGGTATGGTACTCCCTCCTGCTCCCCCCCCCAATATAGCCCCCCCGCCCGCCCTTCAGTACTCCCTCACTCCCCCCTTCAATATAACCCCTTCGTCGCCCCGCACCCCCCCCGTTGGTACTCCCTCATTCCCCCCCTTCAATATAGCCCCCTTGCATTCAGCAGGTACGGTACTCCCTCAGTCCCTTTCAGTATAGCCCCCTTGCACTCAAGAACAGAGAAGACTCTTAACACAGTTTTTAAATAACACAAACATGACATTTACCTTTGAGATGACATTTTGTGAGATATGTGGTATGTTCACTTTAAAATGACTTTTTGCTTTTTGTTTTATGTACACACTAATACTGATGGTGTGTTTTCTATTATTTGTAGTTCTTCTCTTGGTTTTCCAAACTGCAGTCACAGATGGATCAGGATGAAGGAGCTAAGTGCAGGTTTGTAGGAAGGCACAGAATGATGGTCCCCTGTTTGTTGGCCCCATCAGTTGCATAACTTGAGTATATTTGTGCTTCTTTCCTGGGCATGAATTAATTGAATATCCCAAGTTTATGGGGCATCGATAGGGTGGCGGTGTCTGTATGTACATATCACACTTACCTATTGTTTTTATCCAAATCCAAAGTATGAATTTAGCAGCCAGGCACATTTCCTGGTGTACAAACAGTCCGCAGTTGTCAGAATCAGAAATCATTTACAACTCTTCACCAGCTGAAGCCTTGTCCCTACCCCTCTCTCCAGACAAACCAGGGATTTCCTCAGAGGTTTTCAGGATCAGTGTGACGCCATACTGAATGACGTGAACACTGCCCTCCAGCACCTGGAGTCCTTGCAGAAGCAGTATCTCTTTGTATCTATGAAGACAGGAACGCTGCACGAGGCCTGTGAGCAGCTCTTAAAAGAACAGGTATTTATCTTCATTGTGAATTAGTCATTCTCAGGGAGAACTCATCAGGGTTACATAGGTAACCCTCTACAAGTTCCCTGTAATAAAAAAAAAAAAGTATAATAAATCATAGGTAAGCATTGTAAAGCCCGGAGCAGTTTGGTAAAGCATGTTAAACATGATAAACTATGTACTGTATATGTTTATTGTAGTATAGCAGAAGGGAAAGGCATGGATTACTTTGCAGAGTTATAGTGGTAAACATTTACAAGTGTCTTCAAAGGGTTGATCCCCTTCGCCCCCTTTGTTTTGGATACAGCTTTGCATTACAGAAGACTCATTGTCACAGTTTGATTAAGTGGTGACTGTTAAACCAGGTTTGATGAGAATTCTTTTTTTTTTTTGCGTTTTATTTTAACTTGCTGATTCTGTCTGTATATGGCCACGAAGTTGTTATTTGTATCAGTCTTTTTTCGACAACATGTATCTTGTGATTTGTATAAAACTATGAGTTTATTAGGTTAGAGGAAAATGCAATATGAAATGTCTGCAGGAGGCTAGGAGTGTATGAGAAAAGTTTGTTGGAGACTGGTGCAAAATCAACGCAGTTAATGTGTTCACCTTGCAGACGCGGCATACATATGGGGTCCCCATTGGAAACAGTGGAAAGATGTTTTTCATTTTGGATGAATTACACCACTTATTCAATAAGCCACCTGGGTAAAATGGGTAAATACAATAATAAAGAGAACAAAGCAGTATATATTTCATGGTTTTTCTTTTTTCTTAAACAGTCCGAGCTGGTTGACCTGGCAGAGAGCATACAGCAGAAGCTTTCTTATTTCAATGAATTAGAAAATATAAACACGGTACGTTCCAGACAGGGTAGCTTTTCTTTTAAGATTTGGAATTCGCTGTTTTATGAGATTAATTCAGCCTTAATTCACCTTGTCTTTTTCTTTTTCAGAAATTGAATTCATCCACATTATCTGTGAACAGTGAAGGATTTGTCCAAATGCTGGCTAAATTGGATGATTGTATAGAATACGTGTCCTCACATGTAAGTAGTTAAGCTTTACATTGCAAATGAAGTATTCGGTCAGCTTAACTTTTTAATGAACTGTAAACAGGAGAAACAACGAGGGCTTGTTCTCACAGAGAGTTATTGAAAACAATGGCATATACTGTGCTTGTATTTTTTTTTATTTGGCTTTTTATGTTAACATTTCGAAGAAGATAAATGCAGAAATGCTGTTTGACTCTTTATACAAAAACAATGCTTTTTAGTCTTAGTTTTATATTGTCCACTCTTTTGTATCTTAAATAGCATTTTTTTTTTTCTCTTTCAGCCCAATTTTAAAGACTGCCCTGTTTATTTAGCAAAGTTTAAACAATGCCTTTCAAAAGCTATGCATCTCATGAAAACATATACTGTGAACATACTACAAAACCTTACCAACCAGCTAACAAAAAGGGTAGGTGGAACAGTTTTTTCAATTTGCACTTGGATTCCATAGCATTACCTGTTATGGAAGTGCAGACTTTCAACAAATGCTTTTTTTTCTTCACTTTTTACTTGCTAGGATCCATCAGGTTTGCCAAATGCTGATAATGCCTTCACACTGTTTTATGTAAGGTTCAGAGCCTCTGCACCTAAAGTCAGAGTAAGTATGTCTATTTATTTATTCTTTAACTCTGTTTTATATAAATGATGAAAGTTACTTTGTCAGCTTAAATTCATACCCGCAGCCATACATCTTGGAATGTGGTTGGGCCTGATCAGAAGTTGGTGCTACTTTTCCGCTGTGGTGTTGACTCTGTAGGAGAGGCACTGTGTTGATGTTTGTGTGAGGTGTTGACATTAAAAATCCCACAGATTTCACTGAAAGAAAGGTGAAAGCAAACTCTGGCCTGCTGTATTTTAAAATATTGTGAAATTATTTAGCTGTTTGCGTTTTGAGGACAATATATATTATTTTCCATAGGATATCATTTAGGATTTTGCTTGTGTGAAGATGCATGTGTGCATATTGCCATACTTTGAATTTTTCCTACTAACAATATTTTGTTGGTTTGCAGACGCTGATTGAACAGATAGAACAGAGATCTGAGAAGATACCAGAGTAAGCATATTTATTTTCTGTAAAACATGTAAAAGTTCAGTGACAAATAATTGTTTACTGCAATTCAATATTTAGGAACAAACTTTTGCACAAGACAAATACTTATACCTGGAATTGGAAAAAAAGAGCTAAGCTCCTAGCATTTTGTTAAACAAAGTGAAATGTTTGTCTTGTACACGCTCATTCTAGTTCTTCAAAGCTCTCAGTGATATTTTGCACTAATTTGTGGTTAGATATTGATGTTCAAGTGAATACAGCCACTTTTGATTCAGATGTGACAAATGGTACCTATTTAGTCATATAATGAGTACACTCCTGCGCTTTTGTGCTGGTCATCTGGTGTGAGTGAATGTATAGGCTTCATGGATTAGCTTTCTTCTTCCCTTCAGGTATCAGCAGCTATTGAATGAAATCCACCAGTGCTACCTGGACCAGAGGGAGCAATTGCTGAGCCCCAGCATAACATCGACAATAACAGACCTGACCAGCCAGCACAACAGAGATCACTGCACTCTAGTATGATCACTTACCTGCATTGAAACATACTGCCATCCATTACTGTGCTAGTGCTGAGTCACACTGCCCCACTGAAACACACAAATAATCAGCTGTTTTATTATAAAGGGATTTTTAGGCTGGGGATAGGGTTCATTTTTAAAGTCACTATGAAGAGTGGGGCCTGAATGAAATCAAAGTTTATGGCAGTGTCATAATTTAACTTTACTTTGTAATAGTTATGGCACCACCATATTTTTGGATTTAATTCATGCCTGCAAAAATATGTCTTGATCTTGCACATGAAACCTTTTAAAAGATCAGATCAATTGGGCCCCTCCATGTAAATGTAACAGTTTGTGTGTTAGGCTAGACCTGTCACTACAAAAATCTTGAGCTTGCCAGTCTGTAATCAACGACTTATCATTGTACAAATCTTTTTAATGGAGTGGTCGAACAGGTGAAGTACCATTATAGAGCTAATTGTAAAAGTTTCATTGTTTAGGTCCGTAGTGGCTGTGCCTTCATGGTCCACGTCTGTCAGGATGAGCACCAGCTGTACAATGAGTTTTTCACCAAGCCAACAGCCAAGTTAGAGTAAGTAGTTGCTAAAGCGATATTGATATATCATAAATACTGTCAGATTGGTTGAGCAGTGTATCTGTTAAGTATAATACAGCATTTCAAATGTTCAGTAGACATTTTTCTATGTTTCTCTTTCTTGGTTTAGGTGTTGGTGTAACTTTACATATCTGTTTCCCTGGTTCTCGTTCACACGTTTGTTTTGTCTAGCAGTGAATTGCTGGAGAAGTTGTGTCTGTCGTTGTATGATGTGCTCAGACCACTAATCATCCATGCCATCCACCTTGAGACTCTCTCTGAGCTCTGTGGGATCCTGAAAAATGAAATGCTAGAAGACCATGTCCAGAATAATCGTAAGTCTGTAGTGTTTCTTTTTTTCTTTCTCAGTTGTAATTTGTAGTTGAACCTTGGCACACCTGCGTTATTGTAGTTGTAATTACAATTACCACATCATTGACCAATTACAGTTTCGTTACACACCTTTCCAAGCTTAATGTTTTACACTGAGTGAACACACTTCTCATATTTTCAACCACTTTAATGTAATTGAACAAAATAGCATTGTAATTGCAATTTCTGCAAACAATTATGCTGTAATTCTAATTGACCCCAGGTCTGTTGTGTGTATATATTCATATTTAGCTTGGTTTGTAAAGCTTTTAATCTTTGTCATCCTGGTTTCTGTTTTTCTTTTGAGGGATGCTGTAGAATACATAATTGTCTCATTATGTGTGTCCAGATGGCAAAGACATGTCTGTGATAATCCTCTTTGTTCAGAGCACCCCTGCAGCACTGCAGGTGGCCCTCACTCAAGCTTGCAGGAGGTTGCATCAAGTAGTTGCATTTTTCTTTTCAGTGGAGCAGCTGGGCGCATTTGCTGCTTTGGTTCAGCAGATGCTGGAGGACGTACAAGAGCGGCTTGTCTATAGAACACACATGTACATACAGAGTGACATCATCGGATACAACCCAGCACCAGGGGACCTGGCCTATCCAGACAAGCTGGAGATGATGGAGGTAGAACACCCACTTTGCATATACCGTCCCTCTCATTTGAAAATATGATTGCACAAAGGATAACATCAGAGATTAGACACCTGTAATATTAACACTCATTAGCTACACAGGTCTCAAAGGTTTTGAATATTTTCCTTTTAAAACGTGATGGGTTTTATTCATAAAAGTAGATGGTATTCCCAGATTGTCTCGTTACACCGTGATGAGTTTTTTTGTCTGATGTCATAAAACGACAATCAAGATACTGTTTACTGTCATATTATTATTGGCAAGTTTCCAAGAACAAATGGCATTTTGTATTTAAATTTAACTTGTCCCCTTCCTATAACATCAACAGAGTTGACGGGGAAAGTTTTATTTTCTGGCAATGAGACTTATGAGTCACTAATTAATAAATACATTTAAAACAAGTACATTGGTTACTTCTATCTAGTTATTTATCCTGTTTTATTTGAATGCATTATGTCAATCTGTTTCATGTCTTACTGGTATCTTGTTTATACCATGAATGTTAACATTTTCTGTAAATGTCAGTAACACCACTGAGCTCCTCAAACTCATTTGAAGGTAATATACTGTCATGTGTTACTTTTTACACAAGACAATAGTACAGAGTAGGCAGTACAGAGCTCGTCCCTTCCAATAGCTGGGCTGGGTGTAGAGAAGTGCATTCTTCAGAACTGGGGTTTTGAAATTCTTCTATTAAAGTAGTAAAATATGAGATCAGTTTACTTCCAGTGTTTCGTATTTTGTGATTTTTATTAGCGTTTTGTAATCTGTTGTTTTTAAGTGATATGCAGTGTGCTTAGTAATCAAATGTATTCACGGTGCAGATCTGGTCACTAACATATCATAAAAATAATTCATGGATATTTTGCCACATCAGTGGTACTAAATAAAAATATATCACCGTGTTGGTGTTTGATCCCTTGCCCAAGTCGAGCATCCTTTATGTAAAGCAAATAGCCATGATATTTTCACTCTGCTGTTGCTTGAACGGAATCTGTTTTTAATGATACTGTATTGCATTTTTCACAATAAAATGCAAGACCTTGTGTGTGAAGCTCTTGCAACCTTATCAGGTTGTTATATAATATGTGATTGTTGAAGTGGCCAGAACATTGCCAGAACAACAAGCTGTTGATTGACAGGTTTGAAAGTTGGTCTCTCATGATCCCATTGGTTGTGTGAAAGAGTTATGGCAGTGTTTTACCGGCATAGATGGCACTTATACCAGCATAGATGACATGGTTTTGTGCTGTGTGACTAGGTCTTTTGTAAGAATTTGAGATGTCTCTGATGGCTCAGTACCGGCATTTGTGTGTGAAAGTTGCTTTTGTAAAATAAAACTCTGTTGTGATTAGATAATTTAAACCTTAGCAGTGTCTTTGTGTCAAAGCTGTTAAAGGCTGAAAGCTCTATGGTTTTATCTGTTGACTGCAGTCTTCTAAACTGTTCATTGAATTTTTTTTTTTTCCCAGAAAATAGCACAGAGTTTAAAGGAAGAGCAGAAGAAATTGCCGGCATTAGATTCCTCGTTTTCAGACATTCATTTAGAAGATCCAGATTCCAAGAGTGTCATCAAATCAGGTACAGCTATTGTATATTCAGCTTTCAAACATTCTGAGACATAACCCTTTGATCTTGTGATTCTGCAACTCTTCCAACCTAAAAGTGTCTGTGTGGCTTTGAAGAGAAGGGGAGTGCAGCAGATATATTGTTGATTAACAAATCCACAGTAGACTGTATTTACAGTATAATCGTAAATCTCGAAAAACTACTCACTTCTAAATCTTTTGTAGTCATTTTTGTATTACTTTAGTATAAATACATGTTCATTTGGATTCATATGTTGTTTTTTCTGACTTTGTGAACGAAAAGACGCACATTTGCCCGTTTTCCCATTGGAAATAGTGATATTTTGAAATATCACTGTCCTGGTCACAGAAGCAAAGTTTGTGGGGAATAATAGCCATTTTCTGTACTTTTGAGGCATAAGCAATTAGGAAATAACACTTACTACCCAGGAACAAAAATTGTGTTACATAGTGCTATTAGAACCTTCAGTGGGTCATCCTCACTGCAGACAAACCCATGGACAGTAAGCCTCTTGAGGGCCTCTCACGGATTGAATACCTGCTTGTATTGCGCTGCATCAGATACAGTATTCTGTATATATCATTTGTGTTTAAGATTTGATTTTGTTTATCTTAGATCAGTAAGGAGCAGTATTCCAGTTCACTTATTCCAAGTGAGCTTGCATGTTCGTATGAAGGAGTTCTGGTGTTAACCGCATGCATAAATGTAGGCTCTTTTTCTTTGCAGGTACCTCAGAAGCACCAACAATGCGATCGCAAGCTACAGTTTCTCCAGCAGATCTGCACGGCATGTGGTATCCCACAGTGAGAAGAACTCTGGTCTGCCTGTCAAAATTGTACCGATGTATAGATGTGAGTTAATACAAGAACTTGTGCCAAATGCCTATCAAATAATTGCTGCCTTTGTTTTCTAAAAAAAAAAAAAAAAGGAAAATGTTGGGGGGAGGGCAATCATGGTAAAGAGTTTCACCCATGTTTGAAATGGGTGATCTGTAATCGCTTGATTTAGCTTTATTCATGTGTCGCCTCCCCCAGATAGGACAGAATGTTGCACTAACATGCCATTTTTCTTATTTACCTGTAGAGGACAGTATTTCAAGGTTTATCACAAGAGGCATTGTCTGCGTGTATCCAGTCATTATTGAAAGCTGCAGACGCCATCATGAAAAACAAGGTCAGTACCGTTAATGTGTGTGCCTATTGATACCTTATTCCAGTGGCTCTCAAAAGTATTCACCCCCCCCTTGGACTTTTCCACATTTTATTGTGTTACAACATGGAATCAAAATGGATTTAATTAGAAGTTTTTGCCACTGGTTAACACAAAAAAAGTCCATAATGTCAAAGTGAAAAATAAAATCTACAAATTGTTCTAAATTAATTACAAATATAAAACAGAAAATAATTGATTGCATAAGTATTAACCCCCTTTGCTATGACACACCTAAATAAGCTCTGGTGCAGCCAGTTGTCTTTAGAAGTCACATAATTAGTTGAATGGAGTCCACCTGTGTGCAATTAAGGTGTTTCACATGATTTCAATTTAAATACACCTGTCTCTGGGAGGTCCCACAGTTGGTTAGTACATTTCCTTACAAAAACTACATCATGAAGACGAAGGAACATTCAAAGCACATTCTTCAAAAGCACCAATCGGGTAGGATATAAGAACATTTCCAAGGCATTGAATATCCCCTGGAGCACAGTAAAGTCCATTATTAAGAAATGGAGAGAATATGGCACAACTGTGAACCTGTCTAGAACAGGCCGTCCTCAAAAACTGAGTATGCGGGCAAGAAGGGCACAAGTCAGGAAGGCCACCAAGAGGCCTATGGCAACTCTAAAGGAGTTACAGTCTTCCCACGGCTGAGCTGAGAGACACTGTGCATATGGCAACAATAGCCCGGGTGCTTCACAAAACTGGCTTTTATGGGAGAGTTGCAAAAAGAAAGCCGTTGTTGAAAGAAACTCGCATCACATCTCAGCTAGAGTTTGCCCGAAGGCATGTGGGAGACTCTGAGACCAAATGGAAGAAGATTCTATGGTCTGTTGAGACCAAAGTAGAGCTTTTTGGCCTTAACGTTAAATGCTGTGTTTGGCACAAGCCAAACACCGCACATCATCGTGAGAACACCATCCCTACCATGAAGCATGGTGGTGGCTGCATCATGCTATGGGGATGCTTCTCTCCATCAGGGCCTGGAAAGCTTGTGAAGATAGAGGGCAAAATGGATGCAGCAAAGTACAGAGAAATCCTGGAGGAAAACCTGCTGAAGTCTGCAAGAGACCTGGTACTTGGGAGAAGATTCATCTTCCAGTAGGACAATGACTTAAAAAACAAAAAGGTCAATGTCCTTGAGTGGCCCAGTCAAAGCCCGGACCTCAATCCAATTGAGAATATGTGGAAAGAGTTGAAAATTGCTGTAACTAATTTTCACTTTGACATTGTAGACTTTTTTGTGTTGATCAGTGGCAAAAACTCCTGATTAAATCCATTTTGATTCCATGCTGTAACACAATAAAATGTGGAAAAGTCCAAGGGGGTGAATACTTTTGAGAGCCACTGTAAATCAATCTAATTGCATGGTAAATAGTATTTGGTAACAGAAGGAATTAAAATAGATTAAGTTCTACCTGTTGAGTTCTGGCGTTTCTTCAAAAGACAGGTAGGTGTATAGCAAATGTTTTTACAGACCCTGTTATAATGTTGTCTGTGAAGACCCCAGGTCTGTTGCTTCCTTGTGGCTCGTCCAAATACTCAATAAAAGTGGACCTCTTTGGACACCAGATTCTGTAGATTTTGTCTTGGAAAAAGCGGGCCTAAGACAGAGCTTGCTTTTAAGTCCAATTTTTGACTAAGAGACATATCTAATTATATGATGCCAACATTGAAATAGGTCAAACATTTTTAAAGCTATGTACCCAAAACCGTTCTTTTTTGTGTTTGTGGCCCTTCCTCAGACCCAGATCGACGGCCAGCTGTTCCTCATCAAACACTTGCTGATCCTGCGAGAACAGATCGCTCCCTTCCACACCGACTTTGCAATTAAGGAGATTTCCCTGGACCTTAAGAAAACTAGAGGTACTGGCTGGCAGATGTGTGGGGGTTGGTCCGGCCCAGACTGCTGATTTAGCCTGGGTACAGGTTTCTATCGAGTTCACCTGCAGTCATTTGCATGCACTGATTTTTTTTTTTTTTTTTTTCCAATAACTAATCTAACCTGCACTAACATAACCTTTTTTCTGTTTCTTACTCCATTATCTGTTGAGTTGACTCCCTGTTAGAACCATTCTGCTGCTATTCTCTTTTAGGTGGAGCACATTTTTCTCTGTAAGGGAAGTGATCATACAGTTTGCAGGTCCCCACATGTGGTGTTACATTTTCTACTGGCATAAACAATGTTATGCAAGTAAAGTGCAAGTTAACATTTTTTTTAAGTATTTACTTTATACCTTGTGCAATTAGAAGACTTTTTTTAGAAACCACTGCACCACGTCATTTATCGCAATGGCAGTGCCTGTAAATCTGTAAATAAATGTCCAAGTTTATAATTGGGTATATGCTGTATGCTTTTTTAGTTTTGTATATAAGTCCGTGTGCCCACTTGGCTAAAGTGGAGTGCAAATGTAAGACAATTGGTGTCAAGATGTTTAAAAATGTAATTTACAGATTTGATTTACAACAGCTAGATTTCTAATCACATTCACTTTTTTTCATGCTCTAAATTGTCCTGAATGCGCTTTTTTTGGGTGAGAGCCTATTTGTGTGGTTATAGAGTAATCTTTAGAAGTGTGTATGATATGATTTGTTTATCTGATAGATATTATCAGGCTTTACATCCAATTACTGGGTCATTTAGTCTAAGAGTCGTTCTTATTAATCCATTGTTAATATCTAAGATCTATTCAATTGATTTAAATTGCTGCGTTTCTACTTATTAATACTTCTATAAGAAATCGTTAGGGCATTTTGTGTACCAAAGTTATAAAACTAACCTCTTCCAACAGTGCATGCAATCTGTTTGTAGTATTTTTGTATTTAAAACAAAGACAGTGGAGGGCCGTGTTTTAATGGTTGAACTATGGCTGTAATTCTGTGTGGTGATGCCTGTTTGTTAATGTTGCAGCTTTAGAGCTATGTTAAAATGGCCAATACATACCCGAGCATGCTGTTTCTTTTCTCCCCACTGGTGTAAAGATCTCTTTAGTCTGTCTGTCCACTAATATGTTTCCCTCCTTGCATTTAAACAATGATAAGATCCCTTTCCTTTAGCCTGGTTTGAGGAGAAAGGGGGCTATATCCTTATGGTTTCTGACACAAAGGTTTGCCCTCGTTCTCTCTTCTGAAGGTGTAAAACTCCTGTGCCAGCTAGATCATTGGCGTGGGTGGGAAGTACTTTTCCAAACCTTTTATAACCTCAAAAGTGTTAAGCTTGCTCAGTGCATCTGCCGAGTTACTAGTGAATTATAAAAACTATTACAGAACAAAGAGAATGTATTTTTTTAAAAGCTGTCCTATTGCCCTTTGCTTATCTCTGCATTACTACACTGGGTCATCTGACTTCAAAAGGTATAAACTGAACCTGTGATGACCTTAGGATAGCCTTGTGGATCTTCTATCAAATCTTAACTTGCACATCACATTATTGAACTTTTCCTATATGCAAGGCAGATATTTCCAATGCAGAAACCCGAAAAATAAATCGGATAAACTATATCTTATATATATATAAAAAATGATACACAAATTGACTCTTAATTTACATTGAAAGATATATTATAATAATAATAAACTTTATTTTTTATATAGCGCATTTAAAAGTGGACCACCATCGCAGCGTTTTTACAAGATACGAGACTAGGGTGCGTGAACTGTGCATCAGCTGTAGAGTCACTTACAATAACATCTCACCCGAAAGACAGAGCACAAGGAGGTAAAGTGACTTGCTCAGGGTCACACAGTGAGTCAGTGGTTGAGCCAGAATTTTAACTGGGGATCTCCTGGTTACGAGCCCGTTTCTTTAACTACTGGACCACAGAGCCTCCTGAAACACAGCCTGTGAAACAGTCAGTTAGTAAAGTCTTCTGACATTTAACACTTCCACTTAACATCACATCTGATTTTTCAGACTAAATTAAATAAAAACTTTGTTGATTTAAAATGGACTACCCAACTGCTATTGATGAAGAACTAAAGACCTGGAATGGCAGCTCTGAAATGGGATCTGTACTTCCCTCACGACCCACTAGAGGGTGCTCCCTCCATGTTGTAAGGCCTTTCAGCTAAGTAAATCTTCCTGCTTTTGTATTTCTTTTCAGATGCAGCATTTAAAATACTGAATCCCAAGACTGTGCCTCGATTTTTCAGACTGAACAGCAATAATGCCATTCTTGAATTTTTGTTGGAGGTAAATCAGAGGTTTCTTTCATTATTACGCAGTGTTGGAAATAATTCTGCATATGGAGTACCATAGTATTCAAGTTTTTATAAAACAGAAGTGAAATATATTTTCCAGCATATAGTTGTACTGTAAACTTATTAGTTCAGTCATGCACGTATCAGTTTTTATTTCTTTCTTTATTCATATATAAAAACAAATCAATACATTTAAAGTGTTACAGAACACCCCACAAAGTTGACAAGAAACACATTATGCTACATTTGCTGCGTCCTATCTTGTCTATATCACAGCATTATATTTTTAAACATGTGTCGACCTGTTATGACACTTTGTGAGTTATAGATCAACTGGGCAACACATTTATCAACATTTACATGGGCGCTTTTGCCAGGAGAAAAATAAATGCCTCCTAAGGATGGCAGTGTATCCAGATCACGCTCCCTCCTGCAACAGTGCTGGTTTTCTGTTCCCACAATGAGCTACTTGTTTCAATTAGAATGGCAGCATTGTTGCAGGAGGGAGCATAAACTAGATACAATGTAATGTTTAGAAGAAAAAAAAAATATTTTCTGGCGATTTCTTCCCGAGGTTAAAGTTTAAAAAAAAAAAAAAAGTAGATCCCTAGTTTATTTACTATGATATGTAAATATAAAAATATGTTAAAATAAGACAGTGATTTGGACAACATGGAATACACCAAAGATAAAGTAATGTGTTTCTGTTAAACACTGCAGCGGATTCTGTAGCACTTTAATAAAGAGGTAGGAGCAAATAACTAAGATGGGGGGGAGAAATGGGTAAGATCTCTGATCAAGACAGTGTACCTTGTTGTGGCTTAGTCCCTCCAAGCTGTGAACCCAAGGAGCAAGATGAACCTTTTCTTTTTCCAATTGCCCAATTACTGAAGTTGGTGTTGTGGTCATATAAGCATGCATGTTTCTATTGCTTGTGGACAACAGCTGCTTGTTTCTGCTGCAGGGAACGCCAGAGATAAAGGAACATTACATTGACTCGAAGAAGGAAGTAGATCGCCACCTCAAGTCCAGCTGTGAGCACTTCATCCAGCAGCGGACCAAGCTCTTTGTGGGGAAACTGGAGGATTTACTGACTAAGGTGAGAAGGGTGCTAGAGCAGAAAAAGATTGCATGTTCTGAGGCAAAAGGCAACTTCTGTGTTTTTTCGAGTGTTTCATTAAGCATTTGTTGAAGCACATCTTTGGAAAGCTGTGCTTCCAACATCTATCTGATGTGTTTGTGAAGGTCAGAAGTCAGAGCCATTGCTATGAATATGTACTGTGAAGAATGTTTACATGACCTAATATACCAAGCTACGTGGTTAGGCAGATTTCAAGAAAGTGTATTTGAGTGTGTGGAAACAAATGGGTTTATTTATTTTTTCTGAAGTGAAGTTCTTGTGCTGTCTAAGGAAGGACTGAATTGAATGGCCTTATTTACAAAGCCTGGTTTAAAGAATGTCAAAGTCACCTACATTTCTAAGACTCCTCTTCAGCCCAGCACTTTTTTTGTAAATGCTTACTTTCATCTCTGCAGTAGAAATATTTGTTTAAGAAGCTGCTTTCGGATTCCTCTCCTCCCTAGATATGTGTTTAAAAAAATAAATGACCTACATGCTGAATAACAGGTGCCAGCAAATTGCAAACAGCATGCCTTAAGATTTTAAATGGGATCTCATATTAAGAGGCATTAACAAGGAAATCTGTTTCTACATACCACATGCCCTTTAGCAGTGTGAGCCCCAGCTGTGTGATCAACGGGATACTGGGCACACTAAAGATCTCCTGTTTTTTCTTTGTGTTTGCTGTCAAGGTGGCGGCTTTGAAGACCATGGCTAGTCAAGGAGGGCCAAAGTATAACCTCTCTCAGCAGGCATGGGCCCAGCCAGGTAAGAAAAAAAACATACAGGATATTTTTTTTTTATTGCCTGGGGAACATTTTTTAATATATGAACAAGTACTGCTTGAAATGTATTATGTGGCAAATCAGTCTGACATAAATCACACATTTTACTGTACAATGTGTTCCTGCCCTTTCTTTAATAGGTAATATGAGAGATACTTACTGTAATATGGTATGAGTTACACTTTAGTTTAATGAACATGAAAAATGAAGGCTATGGAGTGTTTTTTCAGTAGCAATATCAATCAGGATTAAACAAGCATATTAAACATGTAAACTTCGGCATATTAGATATTTGTGTAAGCATTCCTAAAGACTTTGAATATGTATTGGGGAAAAAAAAAAAACATACGCTGAACGCATCCAATTGAATAAACACTAGAGCTGACATCTGTATTTGACATACATGAACAAATCTGGACGTTTAACATGTTTGCTGTTTACACTCTGAAATATTAACATCCATATTACCTGTTTAGAACGGAGTACCTCTTCCTTTCCTGTAACCACTCCAGTGGAAGTAGTTGACTTGCTCATTCACAGTAATGAGTGAGTCTGAGCTTTAGGCATGTTAGTTAAACAGCTTTGCTTCCCTGGCATTGGACACAGGGAAACACTTCAGATCTTATTCAACAATTGTTACATTATATGATGTGTTATCAGTCTATAGTGCATTGAACAGCATTTTGGATTCAATTTGCTTCATTTTAATTGGGTCTATCAGAAGGTGGTCAGCTAGGGCCTGAAATGCAGAAGTGCTTCTCCAGTGTACTTTGTATAACAGCCCTCCTATTGCCTATCAAACAATGTATTTGATAGTAATAGATACAACAAATACTCTGCTATATGTAAAATATCATTATCATGGTTTAACATATATTCTGTCATCTCTGTTTTACTGGCTTTAAGTTGCACAGTTTTATTTTTCTTGATGCAGTTTCTAAAAGCAGGAGAAGGTTACAGAAGCAAATGATCAAATATTTATACAGTTCAGGGAAAACCTTCTGTTCATGCTAAGTGTCATTCATATGGATGCCCTGTAACTCTGTAGGAGGGCTGTGTCTGTTCTGCTGTTGTTGCATTAGGAACTTCCACTGAGTTATATGTATGTGGTAGGAGAAAGATTTTTGGTCAAGTGCTTTTTGATTCCGACACATAACAAATTACACTGTTTATACTGAGATCGGTGCTGTTGCTTACTGCTGTTGTTTCTCTCCCGTGCAGCAAAGATCAATGATATCATGACCACGACATATAAAACATTAAAAATGAAGCTTCCAGCAACCTTACAGAGCATGTCTTTGTACCTGGCCAACAAAGACACAGAGTTTGTCCTGTTCAAACCAGTCAGGGTGCGTACAACAGAGTCCAGTGTGTCTTTTTGTTTAAGAGGAGGAGGACGGGGGGGTTGGGTGGATTCTAAATATCTGTAACCAGGTTAATGGTCCTGGTGCAGTAAGCTTAATGGTATTCACGGGCAATCCCTGTTTGTATTTATTTATTTATTAATTTAGTTAGTTAGAGGAGTACAATTTCGCAATTCAGTGACATTGTGTGCGTGTCTACTTTGCATGACGACTTACAGTCCCTAAATTTGTATTCGTGTAGATTTGTGTAATACCTTGTATATATGGCACAGAATATCTTCGTTGTATACGAAGTTTTATATATAAAATTTTAAATATATGTGTGTATTATGTGTGTGTGTTATTATTATTATTATTATTACATATATATATTTATATGCATCTAATTTGCATGAAGGTACATGTCTAAATTGTTTATTCGTGAGATTTGTAATACCTGCTGTTTATCTGGAGACAAGCAACATATATTCAAAATATATATATATATATATATACATATATATATATATATATATATATATATATATATATATATATATATATATATTATATATATATATATATATATATATATATATATATATATATATATATATATATATATATATATATATATATATATATATATATATATATATATATATATATATATATATATATATATATATAATATATCAATGTATATATATATACGGACATATCATATATATATATATATGACATATATATATATATATATATATATATATATATATATATATATATATTATATTGCTACACCCCTTTTCAAAATGTTCACCTTTTGTTGCCTTATAGCCTGGAATTAAAAAGCATTCAAATGTTTTTTTTTTTTTTTTTAATTTATCTACACATCCTACCCCACAACTTCCAAGTGAAAAACATATTCTAGAAATTTGTAGAAAATTAATTAAAAATAAAAACTGAAATAGCTTGGTTGGATAAGTGTCCACACCCCTTGTAATAACAATTCTGAATTAGCTCAGGTGTAACCAGTTGCCTTCAAAATCACACACCAAGTTAAGTGGCCTCCACCTGTGTTAAATTGTAGTGATTCACATGATTTCAGGATAAATTCAGCAGTTCCTGAAGGTTCCAAACCATTTCAAAGCAAAGACTCAACCATGAGCACCAATACGCTTTCAAAAGAACTCCGGGACAAAGTTGTTGAAAGGCACAGATCAGGGGATGGGTATAAAAAAATATCAAAGACCTTGAATATCCCTTGGAGCGCGGTCAAGACGATTATTAAGAAGTGGAAGGTGTATGGCACCACCAAGACCCTGCCTAGATCAGGCCGTCCCTCCAAACTGGATGACCGAGCAAGAAGGAGACTGATCAGACAGGCTACCAAGAGGCCAGTGGCAACTTTGCAAGAGCTGCAGGCTTTTATGGCCAAGACTAGTCAAAGTGTGCATGTGAGAACATTATCCCAAGCACTCCACAAATCTGGCCTGTATGGTACGGTGGCAAGAAGGAAGCCATTACTCAAGAAAGCCCACCTTGATTCCTGATTGAAGTATGCAAAAAAACACTCTGTAGCCATGTGGCAAAAAGTTTTGTGGTCTGACGAAACTGAAATTGAACTTTTTGGACTAAATGCAAAACGTTATGTTTGGTGCAAACTCAACACAGCAAATCGCCTAAAGAACACCATCCCTATTGTGAAGCATGGTGGTGGCAGCATCATGTTATGGGGATGTTTCTCATCGGCAGGGACTGGGGCACTCGTCAGGATAGAAGGGAAAATGAATGGCGCAAAGTACAGAGAAGTCCTTGAGAAAAACCTGTTGCCCTCTGCAAGAAAGCTGAAACTGGGACAGAAGTTCACCTTTCAGCATGACAACGACCCAAAGCACACAGCCACAGCTACACTGGAGTGGCTAAGGAACAAAAAGGTAAATTTCCTTGAGTGTCCCAGTCGGAGCCCCGACCTAAATCCAATCAAAAATTTGTGGCATGACTTGACGAGTGCTGTCCATCAGTGCTTCCCCAAGGAACTTGACAGAGTTTGAACAGTTTTGTAAAGAAGAATGGTCAAATAATGCCAAGTCTACGTGTGCAAAGTTGGTAGAGACCTATCCCAACAGACTCACAGCTGTAATTGCTGCCAAAGGTGCTTCCACGAAGTAGTATTTCGGGTGTGGAAACTTATCCAATTATGATTTATGAAAAATCCTCATTTAAATTATAAATTCTGAAAAATCCTCATTTAAATGCATGGAACTCTGAGGCACTAACACAACAAAATATGAAAAAAGTTCAAAGGGGTATAGACTTTCTGTAGGCACTGTGTGTGTGTGTGTGTGTGTGTGTGTGTGTGTGTGTGTGTGTGTGTGTGTGTGTGTGTGTGTGTATATACATACATACACATATACACACAGTGGCTCTCAAAAGTATTCACCCCCCTTGGACTCTTCCACATTTTATTGTGTTACAACATGGAAAAATCAAAATGGATTTAATTAGGAGTTTTTGCCACTGATCAACACAAAAAAAGTCCATGTCAAAGTGAAAAATAAAATCGACATCATATATATATATATATAAATTCCCTGTGTGCTCGGTTGAATTCAGAAATGACCTACATGCCTTTTCTTGTTGCTGCAGAACAACATCCAGCAGGTGTTCCAGAAGATCCATGCCATGTTGCAAGAAGAGTACAGTGGGGAAGATCTCCAGATCATAGCCTGCCCTTCCATGGAGCAGGTAGAGATCCTAATGGCCTGCCACAGACAGGAACATCTGATGTTAAATGTACTAACAACCTCTGGACATGTTGTTGATTTTAATCCACAGATGTATTGAAGCCCAACACATTAAAACGATTGTTCTTGTTGTACAAGAAACTGGTGATCTAAATAGTCACGGAGGAATTGACCAGCCCTGCTTGTGTATTGTATACTATAATTCTATTTTCTTTTTCAGATCAACTTGCTGTTGTCTGTGAATAAATAACCGGTGTGAAGTAATGCAAGTCTTTGTCCTTGGAAGAAGCAGTAGCTTGCTGTGAGGAGTTACTTGCTAAGAAGCCAGGTTACAGACCGTTGCCTTCCAGATCACCTGCTGTTTTGCAGATTTTTCTACATTACTTGACCTGGAGACCTGGGGAAGCTTACATAGGTTCCGTCTCCAGAAAAAAGTCAGTCTGTTCAGAACTGCTGCAGGCCTAGTCCAAGTCTCATTTGGATTACCCTGTGTTTCTTGGGAATTTCTAGTACACTACCAAAGATAATGCTGTGCTGACAAAGTGGAACGTTGCCATTGTGATCATTTCAAAGGCATAGCTCTGTTTCTTGATTTTCATAAAGCACTGTTCATGACAGATGATAGATCAGGGTTAAATGAACTGGCTAAGCTTATGTTTTTAATATAGTAATGACATCCAGGCAGTAGCGCACCCTTATTGTCACAGCCCTCCATGTCTGTTGCTATTCAGTGGATATTGCCCCAAGATTATTTTATCTAAAGATTCTATACTTGTAGATCTAATTTGCCCTTCATGCTGTTATGGTAAATGAGAACCACATTAAGGGATGATGCCAGGGAATCTAATGATTTGTTCTAAGAACTGGAAGCTCAGATTCTGACTGAGCTGTTGAAAGGTGGCAAAGCTGGACCCCGCAGTACATGCCATGCCTCCTTGATTCTAGTATTGCATAGGGTCACATAGCTATTAGAGGTGTCGTCTGTGATCTGAACAGACCCTTGTTAACTTGTCTGATTGTGTGCTGTGCTGTTCTCCCCTGTTGTCATAGAACATGCCCTAACCAGCCCTCCGTCTCTTGGATTTACAGTGCAGTACACTGTTATATATTTTATTGTTATCTGTCGTATTTTAGATTTGCTTAGTAATTTGAAGAACTTCACCAGTTGTAATTCAATTATCCAAACATTTTGATTAACACTCCCTGGTCCCCGTTAAAATAGGTTTTACTATAGGTGAGGTAAAATAAAGTTGGGGTCCCACCTTCTTTACGTACATTAAAGACCACTGTCTGCCTTGACCATAGCCTTCCAAGAATCTTCACTTTCCTTACCATGCACTGTCTGTTTGAAAGGAGTTGCTAAAGATTTTTTTTTTATTTTATTTATAAAGATTCAGTGGATATTGGAAAGGAACCAGTCTTTGCAAGAGATGGCATTGAATCTAAAAATGTACAAAAGTTTGCTTTAGATTGTGATCAGTCTGTGTGCGGCTGTCATATCCCATAAATACATGTTCAAAGTCAGTTGAGGTGGGGTAATCTTTTGATGATTGCCCCAAGTATTTGCATATCCATTCAAAAAAGGGTTTTAAAAGCAGCTCTTCATAGCTGATTTAATCCACTGTAATTGTGGAGGATGCTAATTTATATTTCAAAATGTGAAAATTATTTGTGAAACTATCTAAATAATACAATTACGTGGAGTAGTTTAACAGCTCTCTGTGTATTGTTTATTAAAATTCTGTCATTCTCCCAATACATGCTGCTGAGAGTTAAACTGTGTTACCTTGAATTTCATTAGCTTATCATATAAAGAATCAGTTCCTTCCATTCATTTATTTCAACACTTTAAGTCTAAAAGCCTTCCCAAATAAACCATTCGCTACCAAAACCTGGTTCAATCTTTATTCCTATTTTGTTTCTTCCTAATGGTGGGTGAGGCAACCTCTAATGTTTAAGTGTCGTTTACATGGGTCCTGATGTAAAAAAAAAAAAAAAAAAAAAAAAAAACAGAATACATGAGATGACTGTTTTAAAAACATTACAGGAGTTTTTCCTTCCCTCCATTGTGAAATGTAAGCTGCCTATGAACCCTGTTTTGAAGAGCTCTTGCGTTATGCAGCTTTTGCTTTTTTCAGCACAGTAAGATTGACGTCTCTTTTTTTTTATTTGGTGTATATGCTTTTCTTCATTTTGTGTTTCTTTTTGTTATTAAAGCCTACTTTACGGCTTGGGTTCTTAGCTGCTAACAGGCGGTATGGTTTCTTTTGGCATGTGGCATCCATTTGTTTGCTCCTCTACAACCTCTTGGTTCCAACTTTTATTTGTGGGATGTCTTTTTTTTTTTTAATTCAGTTTTGGTTATGATGTGTTTGTTTTTGTAGAACAAAAAAGAAAAATATATTAAATAAATCTACAAATATAACTGACTGGCGCCTTAACAAAGGTCACATACTTATTTCCAAGTCTATTCGTGACAAAAAATATTACTTTATGTTTATTTTAAAGCCACCAAAAGATGACCGCTGCTTATGTACAAAGTTAATAACTATTACTGAAAAAGACATTGACTCACAAGTGACAGTCAGTTCTATAGAATCACAAGCCACACATGCAGTTTATGTAAAAATACAATCTATGCATTTTTGTAAAATAGCTGTATATTTTATTAAAGGTGTTTTAAAACTATAATATTGCTAAGAGGACAAAACAGGTTGAGTGCATCACATCATATTTGAAGGGTTGGCTTCTCTGTTTAAAATAATTCTGTTAATTGTCTGAACCTTGATATAAAAAAATTTATATGGTTGTTTTCCCATGTTTAATCATTACATTTGATGAAATAAAAGTGTATATCAACTTTTAGATATGCATGATTTGTTGTTTATCATTTACTTAAACAACTGATGTAAAAATGTATATAACACCTCCTGCTATAAAGTTTTAACAGTTTAAATAAACCCATTTGCAATATGTACTTGGCTTGCTGTATGTGTTGTGTATAGAAATTTTTAGAATGTTGATTAGAAGCATGACACTTTAAATTCCTACTACACTCCAATGAAGATACCCGACAGTAATTATGTGCAAGCTACAAACTGATTCTCTTTGGATGTTTGAGTCTGTGCAAACTTGTGAGGCTCATAACTTGTGAACACCTTGATGGTTTGTACACAGCTTATCAATGGTGGGGGAATGGAAGATATTTTTCAAGATTCCCCCAAATCCTGAAGACATAATCAATGACTGTTAGATTTGTAAGTGTTATGAAAATAGTTTAACAATATGTTCTATGTTATGTCCATAGGGACTATAAGCAGTGTCTTTAATACCGCCATCCCATATATATATATATATATATATATATATATATATATATATATATATATATATATATATATATATATATATATATATATATATATATTGAACGGCGCCATTAAAGACACTGGAGGCACCCGTTTGTCATCGGTTCTGCTATTTATGATACTCATTTTGTGTTAAGTCATGGTGTACAGTGTATGGTAACCTTTTTGTTAGATTCTGGTGCAGAAAGTTGCATTAGTGCTGCTTTTCTTTCCTTTTTTTCTATTTAGAAGATATGAGATGGTCTATCCAATTGTTTGGTTATTGGGATTTTTACAATATATTAAAAAAAAAAAAAAGTAGGGGAATGCCTACTGAAGACAATTCTCTTACTGTTTTCAAGCTCTGCAAGTATTTCAGAGGATTTGATCTGCTTTCCAAGTAAGTGTTTCCATAAGGTATCCAATCACAACATTCTTTCTAAACAAAACAGCAAACTACAAGTATGTATTGTATAATATAAATATACTGCAAGTAATTGTAGTTCAGATAGTCTTAGTCTTATTTGACTGGCATCCAGAAATGTAAATGGACAAAGGTACAAAACAGTCATTAATCCTGAGAAGTACATTCATGCACAGTTCTGTTTTATGGCGGCTTTAGAAGATGGATGAAGTTTATGCTTTTTTGCAGCTTTCTCCTCTGGTCTCTGAACCTGAGCAGTGAGGTTGTACTGGGACGGGGTCTTCTCAGTATGTGAACAATGTGGGTATTTCACAGCAGTCCGGATCTTCTCCAGAATGCCATAGATCTGCAGAGTTTTGTCTTTGAGTTCCTGGTGATGCACATCTAGAGAAGGTTTCCGTAACAATGAAGGATCTTTCAGCTGTTCAAAAAGAATCACACAGAATGTCGGTTAGTACCTGGCTCTGTGTGTTTTAATTCAACTTTCACATTTGAAATATTGACTTTATAATATATAGAATACATACACAATCCATATTTTTTAATGTAATTTTCGTATGTAAACTACCAACTGTTAAAATAGTACATAACTTTTTAAAAAATTCCATTGTTCACAATTATTGCACCCGATTTTCTCCCCAGTTTAGAATGTCCAATTGCCCTTGCTTGTGTAATTCTCCACAACAGCTCAAGAGAGAAAGTTCAGAGGGCATCCTCCGATCCCACAGCCAAGTCCATTTTCTCGATAACCAGGGGATCGAAAGTGAATGGCAACGAACTACCAGCACCTGGAGGATAAAGGGCAGCCCTGCAGGTGTAAGCTTGACGTTTCCAGGCATCTGGCCAGTAGAAGCCTCTGCATTTTAACGAGAAGAAACAGTCCCTGCTGATTTTGCTTCCCTAACTTACAGGAGTGCCAGAGTCAATGCAATGCTCCCTGTGAAATCCCCAGCGAAGATAGGCATCTTTGCACAGCTGGGACATGAACCTGTATGACTCACTACTTAACTTGTAACATTAACCTACGTTGCTACCTTTAGTAGGGTTCCCATGTTAAACTTCACACTGTTCTGTTTGACAGCAAAGGTCAGAACAACTTGTTCCTGGGAGAAGACATGGATGCCAGTCTGTGGGTTTAGAGACAGGAAGAGGGGCTTAAAGGGAGGCGCTTGATTATGCTGCCTCCAGTCCAGCCAACTCCAGCTCCTCTTCTGTGTTCCTCTCTCATCGGAGATGGACCCACCAAATGTGTGCAAATTCATCCTGCAGGGTTGGAAAGGGAAAACAACAATGTAAAACTCAGTACCCACTGTGAAATAAATAAATAAATAAATAAATAAATAAATTTTATATATATATATATATATATATATATATATATATATATATATATATATATATATATATATATATATATATAAAATGGTGTGGATAAATTAAGTGCTGTGATTGGCTGAACAAGATCACATGACCGTGGGGTAATAATTGTCTTTCTGCAGGGCTATGACATCGTAGACCGGCCAACTTACCTGATCTATTAATATTACTACGCCATAACAGTAACAATTACCTAAACCAGGGGTTCCCAAAGTGCGGCCCCCATTTACTTTATTATTACATTTTCTGAAAATTTTAATTGGGGGGAAATTAATACTACACAGCAATCAAAGTTCATAAAAATTCCCAAACAAACTTTTTTTTTTTAATGTTTTGGATTAAATCTGGACCATCTCAAATCAATTTTTATTAATTAAGTTCTTCTGGTCATTATATGTGCACTGTCCCTTTAAAAAAAAAAAATAATGGCGCCTATCGTGCACAGCAGATTTGTCTTGAAGAAAGAAAATAACATGGAACCTCCTAAGAAAAGAAGAAGCACTTCTACTTTTCTTTAAATTACTGTTTTGTCGTCTCCTATCGCTTTCCACGGGGGAAGTTGTTCAAAGACTGTGATATCAAGACGTGAAGGTGCCATCCAAATAACGTTAGATTACTGTGCAGCTGAAGTAGCTCGCTAGCTTCTGTAGTGTTAACAGAGCGACTGCAAGAAACGTTACGGTTCAGGATACAGGCACTTTTTCTGTTGTGTTTCAATTCAGTGTTTCTGAGTAAGACTACAGTTAGGCTGCAGTACAGTAGCTAGGAGGATGTTACGTAGCAATCGTATGTAATTGCATAAAAAAGCGCCAATGTAATGGCAGATAATTTATGAATAATTAATGTTGCACTTTAAATAGAAATGTGTGATTATTTCGTTGATATCAGAAAGAAAAAATAAATAAAAACATCAAGGTACAATACAGTAAGGTTTGTGTTTTATTTCTGCATATTTACTATGGAAATAGCTCTAAATATCCACACCATGGGGCAGTTTACATAATTTGTTTAATTTGAATTTTGCACATCTCAAACTATTTGCATGGTCCCCAGAGATTTGAATTAAGCGGAGTTCACTGTACATACATTCAGCTCTTAGTGAAGTGGATAGTTGTACAAGTCAAGATGCATTCTGCTTCACTACTGAAGAATAACCCACAAAGGAGTTTAATTGGTATAGTCTGAAGAATACATATTTCGGTGTTATCTTCTTTAATTGTTGTGATCAGGACAATCTAAGAGGTGAGAGCATGATATTGCTGCTCAAAGTATTCCTGTCGGCATGTTAAATCAGTACTACAACGGTCTAGCACAGCCGCCTCGCTTCAACTTGCTGCATACTTTTTCGCAGTTGGAATTTTAGACTTGAATAGTTGCATTTTCGTTTTAAGTCGGTATTAATAAAATAAATTATTGCATGGGGCAAATAACACGACAATGAACGTGCTGCATATATTGCCTTTATTAAAGTATAACATATGCCCTTGACGGTAAACGAGTTTTGGGGCTGTTTCTAATCGATTTCCACATCTGTATAACTTTGCAAAGCTTTGCCCTAACTTCCAACCGATTCAGTGGGTGGAACGTGGAGTCTCAGTGTATGGGAAGTCAACTGCAGAGGGATTGCATGCTTGCCTTTAACAAATGACAGCACTCTGTTTTAGTAAGGAAGCAAGTACCACTGTTTGTAGGCTTTATAGTGTTCTGAAATGCTGTCTACTTAGGTTTATTTAATGTTTAAACAGGTCTGTGAAATACTAATTTTATTCCGCAATTTACCCGTGAAAAATATGTAAATTTACAGTGATTTAAGTAGACCCCATATATATATATATATATATATATATATATATATATATATATATATATATATATATATATATATATATATATATAGATGGGCTTCAGTGAGTTATAGGAAAATAATTTAATCAAGGGTTTCTGTGACGTCATAAATTACGATACCGAACGCGAGATGGAATTGTTCTCCTGTAACTCACTGAAGAGGCCCGTCTATTATTTTTTATAATACATGGTTACCCCTGTGATGCTAATATTAAAGAAGACGAGGTTCAGCAGTACAGTTTTTTTTTTTTTTTAAACGTAGTGCTTCAGTGCGGTACAGACGTTCTGTGCCGTTATCCGTTTCTCCAGTTTCTCTGAGATATGAATGTACCAGCTTTACATCATTTTTTTTTACGTATTCTCCTTTTGTTGATTATTAATGAACATTTCTGTTCATTTTTATTATTATTATTATTATTATTATTATTATTATTATTATTATTATTATTATTTTATTATTCTTGTTCTTATCTCTAGTTTCGTTTTGTTTATGTAAACTACAAATAGCTGGTTTGATGTAATGAGAGATATGCTATATATCTAGATATATATATATATATATATATATATATATATATATATATATATATATATATATATATATAGCTCTGGTTTTACTATTTATAGGTATGTGTTTGGGTAAAATGAACATTTTTGTTTTATTCTATAAACTAAAATAAAATATTGTCATTTAGAGCATTTATTTGCAGAAAATGACAACTGGTCAAAATAACAAGTTACAGTGTTGTCAGACCTTGAATAATGCAAAGAAAATAAGTTCATATTCATTTTTAAACAACACAATACTAACGTTTTAACTTAGGAAGAGTTCAGAAATCAATATTTGGTGGAATAACCCTGATTTTCAAAATTTGAAAAGTGGACTCATCTGGGGGTGCTTCAGCAAGGCTGGAATCCGGCAGATTTGTCTTTGTGAAGGACGCATGAATCAAGTCAAGTACAAGGTTGTCCTGGAAGAAAACTTGCTTCCTTCTGCTCTGACAATGTTCCCCAACTCTGAGGATTGGTTTTTCCAGCAGGACAATGCTCCATGCCACACAGCCAGGTCAATCAAGGTGTGGATGGAGGACCACCAGATCAACACCCTGTCATGGCCAGCCCAATCTCCAGACCTGAACCCCATTGAAAACCTCTGGAATGTGATCAAGAGGAAGGTGGATGGTCACAAGCCATCAAACAAAGCCAAGCTGCTTGAATTTTTGCGCCAGGAGTGGCATAAAGTCAGCCAACATCAATGTGAAAGACTGGTGGAGAGCATGCCAAGACGCATGAAAGCTGTAATTGAAAATCAGGGTTATTCCACCAAATATTGATTTCTGAACTCTTCCTAAGTTAAAACATTAGTATTGTGTTGTTTAAAAATGAATATGAACTTATTATTCGAGGTCTGACAACACTGTATCTTTTTTGTTATTTTGACCAGTTGTCATTTTCTACAAATAAATGCTCTAAATGACAATATTTTTATTTGGAATTTGGGAGAAATGTTGTCAGTAGTTTATAGAATAAAACAAAAATGTTCATTTTACCCAAACACATACCTATAAATAGTAAAACCAGAGAAACTGTTTTTTTCCACAGCCAGAGAAACTGAATTTTTTCCAGAGCTGTATATAATGACACACACATACAGTATACATATATGCTATGTATCCAGATTTATGTAGTTAACTTACCTGACTACCCCGTTGGGATGGTAGCATGTTGACTGACCCCTGGTTGTAAAGACTGCTTGCATGCGATTACTGGAACAGTCTTCCTGGATGATGTATGTGTAGAGAGCTGCATTCACAGAAGAGATCAAAATAGCAATCCTACCCGATGGATAACTGATTAGAAATTAAGGCTATCCATAAAAAATGAATTGCTTTAACCAGAGGTACTTATGTGAGATTTGCACTTCTATTCTATTATACACTATTCTGTTTCAGTACATAATAAAACTATTGTTTCTTATTTTAAGTAAACTCTGTGCCTATTGGACTGTAGCTAACAAAAAAAATCCACATATCTTATCTGTATTGTATTTGCACTAGCTTCATAGGTCTCCGTTATTTCTTTATAATACAGTAAATATTTCACATTGAGTTTAAGATCAATTTCTGCAGCCTGACCAACCCCATCCAATTATTTTTAAAGCAAAAAAAAAAAAAAAAAAAAAAAAAACGGCACCGTTATTTTAGTAATGCCTACAGAATGTATTTTTTTAAATATGGCTTTCTGGTATTTAACAGTACTGGTTCAGGCAGTATTGTTAAATTCGAATTGGAAAGAAAACGGTAAAACGGACAGATGACGCAGTTAGTTTGTAGCTAGAGCAAGTACAGTAACTGGATGATGCATCGTAATGTATAAGCAACATACTACAAACTCTGAAGTGGTATATTTGTTTATTAAGAAGCCACCGCACATTTCATATTTTATTCATTTGTCTTGGTGATGTATTTCAAGCTTGTAACACATCTTCTTGTGTTAGAAGTACTGCTTGTACCAAAATCTCCAATTCCATTTTGGTAAATTTCAATTTTCGCTTCTGAGCACCCTCATCACCATAGCTAGTACCAGGCTGAGGTCTTTGTGTGACATTCATTTTCTTTTGGAATGTGTAGCCTACACATGCAGGGTTGACCCAAACCCGCTATTTATTGTGAGAGGTGTGTAATTCTCCACCGCTAATTGCATTGAGGGGTATTTAAATTGGCTGATTGCGGAATTGCCTGCTTTACATAATTAGTCATATAAAATTGATTGTTGTTTTGATGACGAGTGCAGCCATACTGAACACGCACATTATGTGGCTTTTTGCGGTCGGTTTTTCCCCTTTATAAAGTTTGGCATAAGTGTGCAATTTTGAAACAAACACGTCACAGCAAACTTGTTTTCATTTTACAGCACAATCTCTGGCACTACATAAGGTTAAAGAAAGTTGTCAGTTTCTATGCCTTATTCACAGGGAATTAGTTTCACTTGTACTTTCTGGGTAATATTACCTAAGCAGTGTTTTCTGGGAGAGCGTTTTACTGGTGGAAAGCAATAGGGGAAGCAGTGGAATGGTTAATGACCAAGGAAGCGTAAGACAATCTGAAAGCAAGGCTTGCAAACAGATTTATTTTACCTGGTGTGGTATCAGAAATCATGCTTCCATATTGACATGTTTTAAGCATGCTTAATAGAACATGTGTTTGCATCAAAATTTACACATTTTGAAAGTGCAGAACAGGTAAGAATTACATAGTTATTTTGTTAGCTACACTTTTATATATTGTAATGTTATTTCTTTTAGTGGACAACATCTGTAATGGAACTGAAAAAAATACATGTGTTGACAAGAGAGTAGAAACCTAAAATGTCTCATCAGCTGCAAAGTCAGTGCCTCAGATGGTCTCTGAGAGGCTTTGAGAGAGCATTGATGGCCACTAAAGTGTAATTATTAATTTACAATACCCATGATAGACCCTTAGCTAGACATAGTCATAGAAAAGTAAGATTTATGAGATACAAAAAGTTGAAGAAGCAATAGGTTTACAAAAGCATACAAGCTCCCCTCACAGGGATGATTAATCTGGTGTACAAGGATACAAGACGTTCCCAGTCCCATCTGGGAATATAGTGAGAAAAGTTTTGCCACTGGGATAGAACTTTTGAAGAACTCTGTGATGTCTCTGTAAAAGAAAGGAAACATACCAAATTATGATTGTGATTATCAAGTTGAAGGATCCTCTTGCATCTCAAAGACAGGTCAGGTATCAGCCAATAGATGGAATTGTTATTTTTACATTGTGAACTTTACATGAATGTATTACCAAATGCATTTTAAATTGGTTTTGGACATTACAGCAGGATAACAGAGGTTTTTCAAACCACATCCACAAACGTTTAGTTATCTGTCTTTTACCGCCAGAAAGTGAAACAACATTGAAACTGCATATGTATAAACCGGACAATAGCAATGTAACGTTGACATGGCACAGCTGCAATACACGTCTCTGTGGATTGCAGGACGCAGCATGTAAACTCACAAGGGAAAATATAGCTATCTCTCCATCACAGAGTTCACACAATCTACTGTTACATCCATGAAATCACTGTCAGTGGTGCCACAATGGTAAAGCAGTAATTATTTCCTAACGGCCAACGGAATGAACAGTTGGTAAAATGTTACTGAATTTGTAACATTTCATCATCACAGTGGTAGGGGCCAGAGGGTGGGTGGATGCCTCTGAAATTCAGCCTTGTTGATGGAGCCATTACCCTGACATGTTTAGCCATTGACTGGTTTCATTCAGGCAGTGCCTTCAGCAAACAGTAACCTTGCTTGACCTCAGTCGACTGCGTTATCGATGAAGAACAGGAACATGGCCTAGAGCCACTGTCTTGCTGAAAATTTGTAGAGATTGACATTGAGTTTCACTATCCATAGATACTATATATTATAGGTAGCTATGAAAAAGAGAAATATTTCCCACTTAAAACCTCACAGCCCACACACTCTACGATCCCCTCCTCCCCCACCCTTTACCTTGTCACTTATTTTCTCATCTATTCAATTAATTTCTCATGCCTTTATTTTGTTATCTATTCCTGTTTTTGCCTTATAACTAACTAGCCACTCACCTCTCTGTAAGCTTAATGTCCCATTCAAGGATAATTAGCACACATCCAACTATCATAATGTGACCAAGATCATTCACACTTCTATGAACCGAGTCCAAACTCCAAAATAACATATTCAGAGTCAATCTCTAATCATTCCAACATTCAAAGACATTGAAACATTTATCATTGAATGTCAGTTTCTTTTAGTATTTCTAAATTCAGCACTATTGAATGCTCAACAGATGAGAAACAAGGGGAAAGGTTTACACAAATGGCTTGAAGAAACTTTTCTAAATAATTGTATAAAGTGATTGCCGCTAGCAAATAGTAATGTTTTGCTGGTTGTGCACTTCCTTTCTTTATATAGATCTCAAATTTATATTAAAACATGGTATTTGCTATTACACTACTGTAGGTTAAAGCCGTGCTTTCCGATGGTGTTGTAACAAATCAGCTGCTTCCCCTATTGATTGACATGCTTTCAGCTTGCTTTGAAGCAGAAGACAATACCAAGCTACAGGACCTAGGAAATGTGATACTGCACATTTGAGACCTATGTAGCAAACGGAAGTGCAAAACAGAAACCAACTAAAAACCCTTTAATGCTTCTGGCATATCTAAACTGGTATACAAGAATTACACTTATTCAACTAATTATTGGCACTGTTCTTTCAACGTATTCATAATTTATAAGGCACGTTTTCATGGTTGTAATGCCCCCCCAAAATATTGTATACTGCAGGAAAGAGGTACTCTAACCTAATCCAGAATACATTGTCGTGACTCGTGAGACAGGAGACTTTACATTATTCAACACAACTATAATTTACATTATTCAACACAACTATAATTGTAATATACAATGTATATTAAAACTTAGAGAGACTGACGTCGACTGTCTGCGCTGGGTATTCCACAGAAAGTGTTGCATTGTCTCTTGTGCTCCTGCGGGCAAGGGAAGTAAAACCGGCATGGCTCGGGCGAAAGTGGAGCCTACTGGCCAGGTGCCTAGTGAGCATAAAACAACTGTTTATGTAAGGTGTGTGCATTGTTTTAATTTACATTTTTACCACTTTTTTTAAACTTTTAAATTGCATTCCCTACCTCAAGATGGCTTCCCATGTACCTCTCAGAACTACATTTCCCATCACCCTCCTGCTCACATATGTAGCTGAGATGGATTAACCAGTGAGCAGGAGGATGATGGAAAATGTAGTTCTGAGGGGTCCATGCAGGTACATGTTAAGCCACCTTGAGGCAGGGAATGCAACTTAAAAGTTTAAAAAAGTGGTCAAAATGTAAAAAATAATTAAAACAATACACACACCTTACGTAAATAGTTGTAGCAACACATAGGAACATGCAACACAATAAAATAAAAAGGTCCTTATGTACCATTTAAGCAAACACCTGCAGGGCTGGCCTTTCAGGCTGGTAGCTGACCGACATCCGCTCCCGAGTTCCAGGGTGTAAACAGGCAATTGGTTTGGTCGTGAGATTGGAGGACACCTGCTGAGCTTCAGACACTTCTTTAAACAGAGAGTGGTGAGGGTATGGAATGGGTTAACCTAGCCATGTTGTTGATGCCTAATCATTGGGATCCTTGACAAAGTTTTGAGATCAATCGGCTACTTTTAAACAGACCAGCACCGATAGTCCAAATGGCATTCTCTCATTTGTAAAGTTGCTTTAGTGTCAAATTAGCTGGCAGAGTGAAGAAATACTGGTCTGATTTCTTGTTAGGACCAAATGTTTAAGGACATAACATCTTGTTATTCATTGAGTTGAGATTCAAATATAAAGTAATGTACACTCCATATATAACAAAGGTGCTATTTTAAACACAAGTGTCTTTATATATAGCAGAACATTGGCGTTGCATTGCTTTTCCCCGTGTATACTTTGCTGGTGCTGTGTTCTAGTGATATTTTAAATTAATTATTGCTCACATATTGCAGCTGGTATAATAATGGCTTCTGCTGATGCTGCTGACCTACAGGATATCCATAACAATAAGACTTGGTCTCAGTACACTGCACTGCTGCAGTGTGTGTGACAGGAATACAGAAAACATGTGCACATGGGAGATATATTAAGAATGCATCTCAGAGAAGGCTTTTGTGATCTGATTGCAGGCAGTGCATTCATCACTAAAATTTGGGGTTTATATATCAGCAACTCTCCTTCAATCCCGCCAACTCTTCTTGTTTTACCTCAAATTATATGTTCTTAAATAATATGCCAGCGATTGGCAAGACTGATATCACATTGACTACACTATGTAACACAATTTTTGTTCCTGGGTAGTAAGTGTTATTTCCTAATTGCTTATGCCTCAAAAGTATAGAAAATGGCTATTAAAATTAAATTGTTACCCGGTGCTATCAGTCTTATCAGTTACTAAGGTAGAAACTAGTTTGTTGGGGTAAAATGAAGGACAATTATTTCGGGTTCCACTACAAGTAAGTACCACTTAAATATTTTGGCTGTTCAGTTAACAAAGTGTCTGATTTTGGTTTAATGGGCAATATATTTCTAACCAAGTTGTTCATCATTCCTAGAAAATTGATTAATTTTGGGATACCACTAAAACAGTGTATATGTAAAAGGTATTACATCAGTATGTCTTGAATTGAGTTGTTACACCTCAGGAGTGTTGAGTGAAGAGAGGCAGCTTACAGACTCTGGCATTTTGAAGTGCCTTAAATAACCAGTTGCCAAGCCAGCTAGTCTCTCCACTGTCACTCTGACAGCTCCTCAACTCACAGTCTGACAGCAGAAGTCCTGCTCAATCACTATCTATCTATCTATCACTTCAACCCCCAGATCCTATCAGGAAGGCTGTGAAGCAGTGATAGCACTGATCTGACATGGCAGCATGGGAGGGCATGCACTGCTGAACTTCAGAGAGACTGCACATGCTAGGACCAGAGACTGGTTCAGGAATCAACACAATTCTGCTACAGTTATGTAGTGAGCGGCCGGGACTGCATTGAAGTTTGGTACCACCTACAGCATAAGCCAGTACTGTAGAATCACAGAAGGCAAAAACTATCTACTGAGTTTTATGGGACAAAACTAAAGAAAAACTGTCCTTTCAGGAAAAAAATGCCCTGTATTAAATAAAACTAACAAGAAGAAAGTACAAGGGCTTCAGTCGGTTTGGTATTATAACCACAATTACAAAGCCAAACAGAATTTTCTTCTTATTCATGTAAGGCGTCATTGACGATTTTTCTGCAGTACCAGGCAGGGCTATCATCAGCATGGGATGCAGCTGCACCCGGGCCCAGCCTTTGTTGGGGCCCCCCAGTCCTGAGTCCATTTCGATTTGTAAAGCCCACTTTAACCCTCTGCGTTCCATTTATTCAGCGCTTGTCAGACGCCTCAGTTCCAATTTATTTTCACATGTGCTGTTTATTTTACACCCGCTGTTTACAATACCCTCCAGAGTAAAATAAGTTTTATTTGTTCGCTGTATTTTTCACATACCTCATCATAGTCATGCATTCTGATGAATCCTCTCCTGATCATTCGTTTTATCACCAAACTCCTCAAAAATGCAAGTCATTATTTTATTACAATAACATCTCAAAAAGCTCTGCAAATGCCATGATATTCTTTGAGCGCTGGATGCGGAAGCAGCTATCTTTTTTGTTTGTGCCCATGTTATCTCTTTGGTGCAGGGGCTATGTGTATTGCTCAGACACGCCCCCTTTTTTTCGGCTTGTCTCGGCTCCTATCGGTCTCACTCAGCCATTGAAATGTTTTCTCGGCCTTTTCCAGAGAAAAAACAACTAGAGTCCTGTGCTTGACTTTTTGATGGACTGGAAAGTGAAAATTGTAATGTCGGACGTGGTCCAACATAGGATTGCAAAGGGTTAATGACTAAATGTTAAAATTATATAGGCGCCGTCTAACCTACTGAGATTAGAAAAATAAACCATAGCAAGGTAGTACTGGCGGACTATCAATCAAAAAACTAATTCACAAATCAGAGCTAACAGATTATCTATTTGTAGGCGGGATGCAGAGTGATCGCTCTGGCAGTAGGTCAGTGTTATGGTCATGTGACTGCAAAGCGGGCCGTTCAAAGCGTAAAGAGCAAAAAAGACTGCTACAACTTTGTCAAACATGAGCAGAAAATGATTTAAAAAAAAAAATCGCAAATGTTTTAAGAGTGGGTCGTTTGTTTTGTTTCCATGGTTTTGGGTTATTTTATGTATCGTTTTTTTTTTTTTTTTTTTTTTTTTTTACTACCTAGCTACGGTTTAGAGAAATAGCCTTGCTTGTTCATCTCTTACCCTACAGAAGAGCACCAGGACCATGGGAGAAAAAAATTTAAAAATGTTTAAATGTTTTTCTCACATGGACCTGATGACATGAAGTCTCCGTTTCAAGTGGTGCAGTATATGGTTCAGAAAGACCTGAGCAGACGATTCCCAAACATCCACATTGAACTGCAAGCACTGCTTCCAATTCCAGAGCTGTTCGTGCTGTGCGATCCTTCAGTAAACTGTCTTTGACAAAGAATTACCTGCGGTCAGCAATGTCACAGGAGAGAATGTCTGCAATGGTTGTACTGTCAATTGAAAATAGACTTGCAAGACAAGCAAACTTTTTTGATGTAATCAAAGCACACATCCACCTTTTCATAATGTGATCATTCACACTTCTATCAACCGAGTCCACAATCCAATGGTGGGGGAGAAGGGCTACTTTACAGTCTTGCACCAGGCACTGAACCCCGGCACTTTACCTTTTTCTGTCCTCTCGGTACGATAGTAAAGATGTCGCTCTGCTCTTCAGCTGTGGAAAACATGCCCTCTTGATCCGGGGACTTCATAGCAGACAGGCGGTAGGAAATGGTTTTCATCTGGTGACCCACTGCAGTGTTACAAAACAAAAAGTTAAGATGCAATATAATTGGTAGGCAGTTATTAGGAATGAGAGTGAAGCAAACTGAAATGAACTAACAAACAACCCCGCATTATGTGTCAAAACGACTTTCATGTTATGTAAATAATGCAAATATTTTGTAAGCCAATCAAACTACAGCAGCAGGCAAGCCTCACTCATCTGTGGCCTCAATGATGGCAATGCTAATATTAAAAGAAACAAATTGACAATGCATTTTAAGGAATACTCCCAAATCTTACTCCTAATTCTTTCAAATATGTAGGACAATACGGTACAGCATTTCTTTAAATTAAATGAACTCATCGTTGAAAATGTGGATTGAAAGGGGCTCCCGAGTGGCGCATCCAGTAAAGGCGCTCCACATGGAGTGCAGGATGCGCCCTATAGCCTGGAGATCGCAGGTTCAAATCCAAAAATGTGACTGCCAACCATGACCAGGGGTTCCTGGGGGTTGCACACAATTGGTTAAGCACCGCCCAGATAGGAAAGGCTTAGGTTAGCAGGACAATCCACAGTTCACTGCACATCAGCAACCCTTGTGGCTGATAGGGCACCTGAAGGTCTGCAGTGGAGCCATTCAGATCTGTGTTGTCCTCTAGTGCTATAGGTCTGGTGGCTTCGCTGTGTGTGATGGATTTGCAGACGGGTTTCAGCAGTGAACCAGGATAAAAATAATAATGGGGTGTTCCAAATTGGGGAGAAAACCAGGGTAAAAACCATTGGTGATAACTAAAATTTAAAAGAAAGAAAATGTGGATTGAACTTGACCTGTTTAGCCATTTAACATCCAGTGCTGAGTTGTACTTTTATAGACCAATTGCAGACGACTGACCCAAAATAAAAGTCTGTCTGAAAGGGTAAAAGGGTCAAGGGCCGACAGTGCTATCAGCTTGGAAAGCTTTGAGTTGATCAGTGCTAGATGTGTACATAAAAGGCGCTATATAAAATAAAGACTGCTTGATACATACAGGAGAAGAAGCGTCCCTGGATCACACTGGAGGTCTTGTATCTTTCTAGCTCCCATTCCCGCATTCTGCAACCAACAAACCAGTTAGACACAGCTTCCAACCCTAAGACTGACCAAGAACATTCCAAACACATTTTGCAAGTTCATCTCGATTTCACAAACAAAAAATAAAGAAAAATAAAGAAACATCTAATGGCCGTTTTTTGTTTCAAAATGAAAACTCTAAACACTCCTGTCTGAAAACTATAATTTATAAAGTTACTTGCTCTCAACCAGCATTATTTTGATAAAGACAGACACATTTTTTCAATGAAAGGGATACAATGAACTACACACTAATCAGTTTCTTCTGCATGTACAGGGGAAAACAAGCATCTCTGCGAATAGTTGTTTTTGTGGGCTACTTGTTTTCTAAGAGGGTAAATAAATAAACATGTTTTTTCAACTTGAATATTTTGGCCCTTATAAAACAATAAATTTGCAGGGTAGTTTTCCCATCCTGTCATCAATGTTTTTAAATTTACTTTATGATTACCTCTGCTTTACCATGTTTTCACTATGCTTTATCACACTTTGCTATGCTTTTACAATGGGAAACGTTTATAAGGGGGGTGGCACCCAGTGACTGCCTCACTTTTGCGCTGCTCTCTCCTTGGCCGTTATCTTCTCCTGCTTGCTCTTGAACGGTGGGGACGGCTGGATGTTGATCTTCTTCTGTACTGCTGCAGCTTGGAGGGCTTCCTCTTTATCCAGTGTTTCCATCCACATTATGTGGTACATTTCACAGCAGAACAGCTACAATGCAGGGTCAAAACAGCAACAACTGTGTACTTGGCTTTTACATCAAATAGTCCGGCTGACCGATGCAGTTTATGAATACAGTAGGTTATTGTTATTGCAGGGTTTACTGCAGGGTTCAAACCTTTACAAAGCACATCAATATCGGGGTCTGCAAAACGCTTTCTGCAAAAACTCACATGCCCACCCTCATGTGCTGCAGTAATAATAAGTATTTCCATAAGAACAAAATGTTTTGTATTTGATGTAAATTTTTTTAACACTTTTTTGTCCGAATTAATATTGAATACTCAAAACATTAAAAACAATTCAACATTTCTGCCAGAATTGGTTCACTTAGGCATGAGACTATCCATATATCAGATGGGCTTCACTTCAACTCTGCTTTGCAAGTGAGCCATGAACTTATACTGTACATACGCATTTCAGCAATGAAGAGAACCCCCCACACTGCCAATCAAGGTCAGTAGCTGCCATGCTGTCAGGTGGAACCTAACTCCCTGCTCAAGCAGTGCTGCCGGGACCTGCCTTTGTGATCTAGCGAGGCAGTGAGGTGCAACTCTGGTGCATTGCAGAAGCCATCTTTTATTTGTCCAGGACATACACATTTACACTGATTGAAAAGTAAAACGGAAAATGTATTTGACATTTTATTTCTTGATCTGACTTAGGCATTCAAAAAACGTTAAAGATTGCAAACAGTGGTATAGTGAAGGACCACATACTGTAGCTAACCTAGCTAACTGGAATCTGTAACGGTGCCTTTTTCTTGTTCCCCCGCAATCATTACACATGTTCAGATGAATCCAGCAAGGTGTTCAGAATCCTCACAAGCTTTGATAGGAACAATCATCCAACCAAACAAGAAAACATAAAAACAGCATGTGAACTGCACATGCTCTGTGATAATGTTTTTTCTCCATGGTGCGTTATTTTTTATACGTTCTGTGTAGTTGAAGCCTAAAGACTTGGACTTAGACTGACTGCATTCTAAATTTTGCTTTGGGAAACGAGAACAATGCGTTTGATGTTTCGGGCCAGCTGTGATTGTAGTTAAAAGTGACACGTAACTTCTTTTCTACCTGTTAAGCCAGTTACTCTCAGTATTTTCAAAAGTCGAGATGGCGTGTTCTTATACTGATTACTTCAATTTTGTAATTGTTTTTTTTAATAATTTGTGTAACCTTGGAATACACAAAGTCAATGTGAAACCTATGATGTGGGGATAGTCCCAACAAAATGTTTAGATTTTTGGTGGTGGTCCTTTATTTTGAATTACGCAAAAATGTGCACATGCATTTACTTTTCTGGCAAACTGAGGATAGGCTGGTACTCAAAGCCACAAGAGAAATTTGCTGGAATTAGACACACTAGTAGATTCCATTACAGCCCTTTTAAAAGTTTAGTGCTTTAAATTTGCACAGTAATTTTACAGTTTTCCAATGCGTTTCATATTTACCATAGTTTTTTTTATTATTATTATTATGTTTATACCATACCTCATTACAGTGCTTACCTGTGCTTACACTTTGCTATACTTTTACTATGGTAAACTTTTATAAGAGAGTACCTGTAAATTTTTCATTGACTAGCAATGGCAACTGCTTTATCCATTGGTCTGTCACAGGAGGGTGTCAACCGTGTCAAGGTATCAGAGGGCGAGAGTTTCACCGGATATGATAAATAAACAGCACCAGCATCAGTGTTTTTCTAAGCCAGTGCTGTATCTTTTGAATGCAAGGCATGCATGAAGAGTATCCAGTAGATTCTGATGCACTCACATGTTCTGGACTGGGGTCTGTGTTTAGCTGCTCCCTTGTCACAAAGGGCTTTATCTCCATTTGACAGAACTCACAGATACTGACATCCATATCACTGCCCACAGACGACTCTGCATAAGACTGAGGAGAGAGAATGAGAGGTTAAAAGAATCTGGTACTGAAGCAGTTAATATTCACTGGACATCATCTGTAATGGAACTTGATTGAGAGAATCAAAGAATACAACTGTGTAAGTGTAAAGACCCTACGTCAAAACATGTGGTTTTGACAATGCAGCTGAGAAAGGGTTATGGGTTCACTGGACAACTCTTGTCATGAAACATAAGTAGGAAAATCAAAAAATCCAGCTGTGTACCAAACATTAAGACCGCGTAATGTCTCGATGCTGCTGTAACCTTGACCTCAATATTGCAGCCATATTAGGTCGGAGGGTGTGTTTGCAAACTCATTTGAGCTCCCTTCACTGGGGTGCTTAAAAAACAAAGTATTTAAGTTGCATACCACTGCCAAGGACAAATTATAGATTTTTTAGGCTTAACAGCCAGCACCATTCAGTGAGCCAAGTTTCTTTTTGTAATGCTGGCAATTCATAGCACCTGTTCACTAGACAGTGCTGCCTTTTACAGCAATATCTTGTGTCACATATGCTTATGCTGCGATATACACACACACACTCGAATCCGCTTAATGTCACCTTTGTTATTGTCTCACCACGGTTAATGTCAATCAAATTTAACAAACATATAGTTCATTTCACCCCCACTTAATATCACTTTCAACTGGAAATCTATGACCAACTGTATTTTGGCACATTCAATCTACCTTATTCTCGCAAGCCTTGCGGTCACAGGATCATTGCAGCCACATCCCGTAACTCTTTGGGAAATAAGACGCTGTGAGTTTGTTTAAAATAAATAAAAAATAAAGCTGTTCTCATGGTTTTGCTGGATTTGTACACCCTGGACTCAGTCTACTGGACAAATAACTATTTCAATTCTGAGCTTTCACCAGAAACAGTTTTTTTCTGTAACTTCGTCATCAAGGATATAGCCTAATGTACTGTTAAAAGAAAGGTTTTTGTTTGTTTGTTTAATTTAAATACTGTACTGCGATATCACTGTTGTACTGTTTGGACTGTGCATGCTGTTTGTAAGTAGGCCTACTAAAACTAAAAAAAATTCTTCAAATGTATTAAAATACAGTCAGTAAATAACCGCTACTTTTACGCATACTTTCCTCTTTATATCGTTAAGGCAGATGCATTGATATATTACTATTTGGTTTAATACAGTATATGGATTGGAACTACATAAAATAAGTGTACATTACATTAATGCCATACATATTACAATTTTGCACACGATAAACTCAAAGAAAGTGTTAATAAAGCTGTTTAGGGTTTTCTTCTAATTACGGAAGCATAATGCATTTAATTTTACTAAGTTATCGGCTAACTTCTGATACTGTCAGCTCTGCTTACTGTCACCGTTTTTGCTCAGTCCCTTCAATGTGACATTAAGCGCATATATATATATATATATATATATATATATATATATTATATATATATATATATATATATATATATATATATATATATATATATATATATATATATATATATATATATATATATATATATATATATATATATATAAATATAAGGGAATAATGTCATTACTCTATACATGGAATAAGCCAAATCTAAAATCCCAACGTATATAATACATTACAGTAATAATTACCACATCATAATCGGGTGAAAGTTGCTTGGACTCTGGATGGTAGGCAAGAACGCTTGGCGGACCAATATCTGGAAAAAGGTATAAGCCATCTTCTACCAGCTTTTCAAATCGAACATCTTCACACTTGGGAGCGGGAGGGAAGCACAATGAAATGATCATTCTCATAGTGATTTGAATTTTCCAGTTGGGAAATAATGTGGGAGAACTGTAACCTATTCTTTGAAAAAATAGCAATAGCTGTAATATTTTAGAACTTGCCTTTAAATAGTATGCATAGAGATAGCTGTGCTTATAATATGGGGGTAAAGAGGCTCCTTTATGACCAGACCTGACTGCAAAATATATTTCAGTTTAAAACAAAAATGTTGCCCCTTGAAATGTTTGAAACCCACATTCACACTCCTCGTTATGCACTGGCCTCTACTTTGATCTGGCGAGTAGAAAAAGACTCGACCTTCTCCAGTCTAGCAGAGCTGACTACAAAGTGAGTGTATACTTTTCAGCAATATAGTCTGTCAGCTGTCAAACCATGTAAAATTGAACAAGGTCTTAATATTTTATTAATGCATTATCGCTAACCTCGAAGCTGGGGCTGGCAACTAGTCCTTGAATTTCATGTTCTAATTCTTGGATTTCCAACTTTGTAGAGTCAGGTTGGGACTCTTCCTTCATTACATTACCTGCAGACAGTCAGAAAGACACATCATTTGTTTGAAACAAATCGCCGGAGGGCTGGGGAATAACCTCAGGCAATGGATGTTTTTTTTTCTTTTTTTTAAACCAAGATTCAATCGTAGCTGCTGTGCTGTGCTGTCAATGGGAGTGTTTGTGCTGTCCCTGTATATCAAAGTGGACAGTGTCCTGATATGCAGATCTGGGATCCCAATTGAACTCAATGGCACAGAGATTCCATTTGTACCAATAATATTGAGTTAAAACCCAGCCAAAAACGTCACTGTCTCACAAGTTTCGACTGGACAATTCTGTGTATGTCTTCCCAAATAATATTAATATTATATAATACACTGGTTTGATTTTTTTAAGGATCGTTCTACTGGATATATTAAGATTGGGTGCTTAAAGTAAGGCAGTAAAATAAGGAAATGCTAAATGTATAGCTTTTGGCTGGCAATCTCCCCCTAGCCTCATCTCTGGGTGTTGTCAGTTTAACTCACTCCTTTTCTAAATACACAGCCTTAGAGCTGAACACCATGCTCCAGTGATTGCATGAAAGGAGTCCCAGACAAGGGATCTGTCCTGGGTTCGGTTACTTTGTGTATTATTGCCTCATTGCTTTCATTATTACTGCATTACTTCCTGGTGATTCCTAAAATAAACATGCCAAACTCTCGGGCCCTGGTAGAGGGTTTCTATTTATTTTTTTGTTGTTTTATTTGTGATCTGTTTATTGCCTGTATGCTGCTGCTGTTGATAAGGACATGTGTAATAAATCATTGTCAGTTTCAAGCTGGTAATATCATGAGGTAATAAAGGCATTAATTGTATCCCCCACAGAGCAAGCTCTATTATTTTTATACAAATGAAGTAGGCTGATAGCTTTGCCATCAGATGCTTCAAGTAGGATACAGTTTTGTTTTTGTTTTAATCAGACAGGGTATATAAGAGAACCCACCAGGATGAAGTGATAACCAGCTTCATGACCCACTGGTAATTTTAACTATCCGTCCTCTGCTGGATAAAGAACAGTTGTTTAAACAGCACATTTCTAGTCTGGTAAACTGGTTTTAGTTTTCATTCTTTTATGTATTATTTAAGGTTATTAGAGTGATTTAGCAGAGTGACAGTATATGTTTTTACAATCATAGACATAGTTATTTTAATAAACAGCACCAAATCTTCATATCATGTCAAATAGTCAACCTGTGAATTGCATGCTATGTAAGGATTCGAAAGCTTACCATTGTCAGGCTCTGTTTTCTGCTGCCAGGTCCAGTCCATGCCGGTTTGGGTCTTGGAGCACACAGTAGCACACTCCCTACTGTCATGTGCCTGGCCCCCAATATCCTCTGGAGATGTAGATTTGCTTCCACTACCTGGAGATGTTCTGTGGAGAGATTCAGGGACTTTATTACACTGCTTAACTCAAGCAAACATACAGACAGTAAGTAAACAACACTGAATAAAGCACTATATGAGAACCTTAAACGGTTTTACTTTCCAGTTGAAATAGTCTAATAAACAGAGATTTAGCATGCAAATATGATATACTTTTTTTTAATGCAGTATATCTTATAAAATAATAGGTGTTGATTTTATTTTATTACTATAACTGTTTTACAAAAGCTTTAACTCCTAAGTGAAAATCTAACAACAGTCTGTAACGGTTTTATGAATAGGAAGTTTTACTTAATATATACAAAAAAAAAACGGTGTCATTGGTTTATTCCTTATACATGACTTCGGAATAAGTTAATAAAATTAGAAGCTTCAATAATGACATTTAAAATGGGATACTGTGTAATTATAGTACTGGGGGGGGGGGGGGGGTTGTAATGGTGGCTTTGTGGATGTGAATGTAAAACTGTGAATGTTTTTATGAAATCTCATTGCCCCTGCAGTGTTTAATATCCTGTCACTTAAGGCATACTTTATACCAGTCTACAAAATAGACAAATAGAAAAAGTATAAAAAAGGATCAACTGGAATTTTAAATTGATGCACTTGTGGGAACAACAGTCTATACTGCGATCCATCAGTGTCTTTTATACACTGTTTGTACATGTCCATGTTGAAACATGTGCAATACTAACACGCTTAGCTGCTATCTTTCTGATTTAGACCATCCTACACAGCTAACACCAAATGAAGTCACCTGATGCTGACTTCTCTGTTCTACTTGTAGGGTCATTCTTTCAGCCATTCTGCCCCCACTCTGGAACATTCTGCCAAGGGATATCAAGCATGCCTCCACTTGTGCTTTAATGTATAAACACTTATTTTAAATGTAATGCTGCACATACACTCTGGCAAGTCTTGGAATGTGTAGGCTATAGGCTACAATACAGCAGGAAACCTACAATAAGGTGATACAGTACAGCAACATTAAAAATTGTCATGTTAAATCACTTTGTAATGTCACAAGGCAGTAGCAAAAAATGGATACAACTCAATGCAACTTCCGTTGTTAAAAGGAAAAGCAAAGCAAAATCAAATGTCCTGCATTCATAATGTAGCTGCCCCCTAGGATTATGAAAACTTCTAAAGAAAAGCTCTAAAGAAAAGCCTTTTCTTCCAAAAGTATTTAGTGGAAGTTCACTGTTTTTTTTTTTAAATATATCTTCCCATTTTGTCAGCCACTTGGCTGCAAAAATAATGAAGTGGAGCTGATTCAAAGCTGGTCTGTAACATTGGAATATTTTTGCATTGCGCCAGAGCAAAACTGGCAAAGGCTGCAACTGTATATTAACATGGTTTGAATTGGCCTGAGACTGAATGACCTTAATACCAGTGAGATAAGGTAGAAATGGCTGAAGCACCCTGGGTTGCATACTATTACTGTCTGCACAGAACCAGCAACACAGAAACTATAGAGAGATTTTATTATTTTCACTGGAATGAACCATCTCATTTCCTGTGCCTTGGGAGATGTCAGAAATGAATTTTAAAAATCTATCTGAATGTAATAGTTACACTGCTGTCACTGTAGAAGCATTGTTGCTAGTCTCACAGCCCAACAGGAAAGTTTTAAGGAGCCTGGGGATGGTGGATGAGCTGATGTTATTAAGAAATACACTCCAGATTAAAGAAGCCCTGTTGACCAACCTCAGTTTACTGAAAAAGGACTGGTTAGCAGGAAGCTTTTCTGCTTTTTGACAAGTAGATCTAAATGCAGCAAAATGTACAACGGGAAGCTGGGAACACTGGTATTGTGAAACTGTGTTATCTAAAAAGTAGAACAAATATCCTATCTACAATACCTAAATAATGTGCGAAAACATTTAACTGCAGGAGACTGGCCTTACCGGATGGTAAATTTGATTAATTAAGACTGGGCAAAAGCAACTATTGTAGCTAACAAAATATAAAATGAAACGTATAATGAGTTCTGAGATTCAGTTGTTTATGTGCAAATTGAAGAATAGGCACAATGTTACCATGTTATATTTTTTTGTATTTATGATATTATAATAATGAACAGTAGAGGACTGTACAAATGAAGACTGTGGCCTCCAGATCTGTCTGTTACTAACTACTTATTCATTATTATCTGTTAGATAACTGTTTGAAACAGGCAAAGTAAACAATATTGATATTTTACAGATAAATAAGCGCACTGAAATATCAAAATGTCAGTGTTTACAATACAAAAACATGAGACACCCTCTGTCACTGTTATATGGAAATATCTGTGTGGGAACACAATGTAATTCTTCATAGTGATGCACACTGTGTTCAATCCAATAGATAGCATCTACACACCGACAGATCAGACCTGTGTAATCAATCATGTTTACAGCCAAAAGCAACAATCGTTAGCCCTGTAAAGAGGTCCTTCGACTTTTATTAGAGAAATCACTGAGAGGGTCAAGTGAAAGCCTGAACAAAGAGAAATTAAGAGTGTGGTTTTCTTTTTTTTTATTGGCTAATTCACTTCCAGTATGACACATACTACCTCTTTAAGTGTTTAGGTGGGTAGTAATGGTAAAGGAACTGTGACACATGTCATTGATCTTTTGCAAAGGTGACACTCTGTGAAAGATATTGTTGAGGTTCTTGCTCACTGCAAAAAGGTTGACTCTAAATCCATAGAGTTTACTGAAGCTGAGACAGGATAAACTTTTAAGTAGAAAGTAAAGGAAACTCAAGTCATCAGCCCAAGAATTCAAAGAAACGTTAGCAAATCCTTGCATCTTGCGGTTCTTGAGGCCACTTCTTGGCCCAGACACATGGAGCCACTGAAGCCTAATAGAGGGTGTATCCAAGGATACACAGATGAGTGGAAGCTTGAAACTATTTTAGGCCCCAATGTCTACAGCAAATAGGTGCCCTAGATCTGACAAACCTGCTGTTACATGTACCTTCTCTGGGTGGATTAAAAAAATACAGAGCATGTGTTATTTCTGTGCTCTGTGGCACTATGTAATCACATATTATTTCTGTGCTCTGTGGCACTAGGTAATCGTGTTATTTCTGTGCTCTGTGGCACTAGGTAATCATTTGTTATTTCTGTGCTCTGGCACTAGATAATATTGTGTTATTTCTGTGCTCTATGGCACTAGGTAATCATGTATTATTTCTGTGCTCTGGCAGTAGGTAATCGTGTGTTATTTCTGTGCTCTGTGGCACTAGGTAATCATGTGTTATTTCTGTGCTCTGTGGCACTAGGTAATCTTGTGTTATTTCTGTGATCATCAGCTAGGAACAGTGGAATGTGTCCTGGAGGCTTGGCAGGAAGAAATAGTAAGCCATAGAGAAGTGGACGCTATGATCCCATGTCATACCACAGTCTACTCTACCACCAAATGACCTTGCTCTTTGGTGTATGGCAATATCTGCAGGATATCTGAACTGATCAAATGACACCTGGATGCTGACTAAACCATCCTTCTTGAAAACTGGATAAAATAGGGAAAATACTGTACACAGGTCATTAGGCAGGGCTGTGTTTTTGATTGAATCCTGCCAAACACATTGTATGCCTCCACTGAGACCAACCACATGAAGGGAAAGTGCAAAGTTTATATAACAGATAAATAAAAAAGACAAGAAAAGTCAGTCTGCACATATTTCAGCAATGTATTAAAAATGAACAAATACTGTAGGTAACTAGACAGCGTCTTGCATACTTGATGTAAAAGAATAAACCCACACTTCTTTTGTACATCTTAAAAATCCCATGATTTCAGATGTCTCTCTTACATTTTCTTGTGACTGGTGGATGAAGGTGCTCCACTCTGGTTTGGGTCTGAAACCTGGAACTTGTAAGCATTTGCTACAGTGGCATCTGAAAAAAAACATATTATCATGTGTAAATTGACAAGTAGACTGTTGTACCTTCTGTTCAGCTCAATATCTTTGCTTCTGAAAAATGTATATTACTTATATTTTACATATATAGAAATAGAGAGAGTTGATTGCAATGGTCACTGGTAAACAACATTCTGACAGCAGTGTGATAATCTGAACAAATTGTCCCCAGTCTAACACCTTCTTTTCTTTCTTTAACCAACCAGCTGCTTTCCTTGATGACTGACATGATTTTGCAGCCAGTGACATGCTTTGACCCCAAAGACACTGCTGAGGTGACCGTGGAAGTGAACCTCTACCAGCCTACATGGAACTACAAGGGATCAGAATGCAGTAAAGGAGCAGGCAATTCCTGAACAGGGAGACATTGGTGCTACTGGAAAAATAAGATTCTATAGTTCAAGAAGCAAAGGAACACTTTGCGAAGTTAGACATGTTCCGACAGAAGAGGCTTATCTGTACCTGTCAGTGTACCATAGCTTCCCACAGCAGCATCACAGCTTCCATCAGAGGCTTTCCCAATTCCGACTGGGATGGCTCCAGACAGGGAATGTGCTCCAACACTGCCCTGGCTTTCCTCTTTCTCCTGCTGCTCGGTCCTCCCACTCTTGGCTCTCTGCTGTGTGCAGTACAGGTGTGTCTGCCGGATATATTCCTCCACAGCCTTCTCCGGGCTGTACCGTCCATCTGCTTCATACTGACGCTCCAGCCTCTGCACATTCTCCACAGTGAGGCTCTCAGGAGCGGGACATGGCTGAGGAGATTCAGAACCTGCAGACTGACGCCCTTTACAGCTGGAATGCCCAGATTCTTTACTCATCTCGGAAATGCTTCCTGCCTTGAATATCTACATTACATAGACATCTGTTTCTGTAGACAACAAAACAGAACAAAAAAATAAATTAGACTTTCGAACACTACTGCTCTGAACGGGGCTTCTCAATACAGTTCCCCTCAGTCTTGTATCTCTGCTCTATCCCAGGCCCCAAGGAGAAAAACACCAGCAGGATTATAGAAATAAAGGGCAGTGGTATTTAGATGCACTGCTGCTTAGCTCATTAGGGCATTTTAGGTAAAGGAGCTGAACCATGTCATGCGACACTAACTATTCAATCAACAGAAACCATGTAAACGCCAACCTCTTATTTGTTTATCCTACGTCCTAAGGGCTTTAGATTTTCAAACAGCAAACATTTCTCCTGTCTGGTTTAGCTAGACAGCAACTTGAATGAAACACTTTATAAAATGGAATACAAAATAACTTGTTGTTTTCACGTATATGCTGTTTACAGGGTAATAACTTCTATTGGCTATTATTAAGCAGATGGAATACCAAACCTAATATTAGACACAAATTAAAAGAGAAATAATAAGCTTTTAAAGCATTAATTGTAACTGTTAAAAGAAAGCTGAGATGCTCCTAGTGAATATCTGGCTCTCCCAGGCTTTGGTGGTTTCAAAGTTTTCTCCAGAACAAGGCCCATGTACAGTATTTCTCAACTGTGAGAGACCGATAAGTTAATTGACTAGAAATTGCAATGTCTAGCCTTTTCTTATTCCAGCAGTCTCCTTGGTTACAAAATGATCCGGATTGAAGATGTGGGCTTGAATACTGCAACTCTGGATATTCCCACAACAAAACACGCAGACCATCACTAGTTGTTAAAACATCAATACTAAAATACAGGGGAATAAAATGAGGTACCCTCATTGTTGAGTGGAATAATAATGATTCCTATTTAAAACTGAGCCATTGCTGTAGGAGAAGATGGGAAAGCTGACTGACCAAACATGTAATTGCGCTCCAAACTATCAACAAAAAAAGCTTGGTCATCAATGTAATGCTCTGTCAAGTTTCACTGTCAAGTATATATTAAAAAAAAAACAAACAAACAAAAAAAAAAAACATATAGCTTTGAAAATGTTTCTTGTCCACCTGTAATATGATGAAACGCTACAACAGGGCTGCTGTACCCTTATTAGTTACGCTTTAACACAGCTGCAGTCTGATTAGAATGCGAGATTCAAGTAGATTAATATTATAGTGTGAACTGCGTCATGAACAGATTTTAAAAAGCAAATCGTGAGCTAGTTTATAAAGACAGCCAGCCCTGTGTTAAAGACCACCGGTCTTGACAAACCAAGTACTTGCTAATGGTATGTCAATAACCGTCAATAAAAGATATGCCACTGCATTCACAATGACACATATCGACGGGTACACATGATCTTCTGTAGGTACCTACCAATAACAAATTCAGATTTGCAGTTCTTCAAGTAACGATTATCTGGTACCTTTTTAGCGATAATTATATAATCGCCACGGTATACTATTAGGACACAGCTTTCATTACTAGGCTTGAACACATTTCAAATACCTCGTCAACAACAAATAATGGATTATCATCACTGAGCCACTAAAAATTATAGAACAATATACAGGGTGATTAGAAAGTAAGTTTACCACATCAACGCACCACATAAACAGACGGTAAGACGTGACTTGCTTTCTTCTACGGTTCTCGTCAGTTTGCAAGGTAGACAAGTGTATAGCACAAGAGTCAGATGATGGCAAGTTACTCTAAAACAAATATAAGATTTCAAACGGAATTACTATGATAGCACATGCATTATTACGTTAGCATGATACTATCTTTATTTCGTCACAATCGCTAATGTAAGTGTAGCTTGTGCTGGCTTGCGTTTATGTCTGCCATAAATGCTAAAATAATAATAATAATAATAATAATAATAATAATAATAATAATAATAATAATAATAATAACAACATCATTGCAAAGTTTGAGTAGTTTGAAACAAGTAGCATATTATCATACATTATAAACGGTGCTTGTTTTATTATTCGTTCCTAATAAAATATTACACTAACACATTCATCGACGTATTGAACAGCTATTACATAGTGTAGTAACTGCCCGTAATCTCGTTTTTTTTTTGCTGGGCAGAAAAAGTACTAGCTACATACAGTATTTTCCACCCGATTTAGTTTTTGACTGAACTTTCTGACATTAAGATTAATCTTGTCGCATTATTAGCAAACGCTTACCATTTGGTATTCATTCATTCTACAGTAAATCCAAAGTTTACTGATTGAGAAATAAGAAAAACTGCGGAAGAAGAAAACGCGCTTGTTGTTTAATAGTTCTCCATGGTAACCAGACTGTCAAAACAGCGACCTCTGTGTTACTGCAGACAATCTGTAATGTCAGTGTGAGGTGTATTTTTCTCTGTACTGTTGTTCCGCGCTGTTCCCAATATAAATACAAATACAAATACAAATTAATGACCTTTAAGTCCACTCCCATCTGCGTTACTCGAAAATTGATTATATTTTGAGGTACATATTTCCTTGTAAGTTGGCCTTGTGATTGAAATATTCGCCTAATAATAATTATATATATATATATATATATATATATATATATATATATATATATATATATATATATAACAATGCCAGGATATTTAGTCAGTAAGAGGGTTATGTAAGGCGAAATGAGCAATAAAGGCCTCAACCCCACCAAATCCAATAGGATATAAATGCACACAATAAAGTGGCCAGGCAGTGCATATTTGAATGCTCTACTGTATTTACACTTTCTTTAGAGTAAAGGCCTCCACACACCAGAAACAATGCAGCAGGTGAATGTGTCGCACCACGACAAAAACAAAAAAACCCTTTTCCGTGTGCCAAGAGGACTTTGATGCCATTCCTCTGACATATGGTAACCAGTGGAGTACCACAGGGATCAGTATTAAGTCCTCTGCTCTTTCTAATCTACATTAATGACTTAGATTCTGGTATAGTAAGCAGACATGTTAAATTTGCAGACAACACAAAAATAGGAGTAGTAAACACCATTGCAGCAAAGGTAATTCAGAATGATCTAGACAGCATTCAGAACTGGGCAGACACATGGCAAATTACATTTAATATAGAAAAGTGTAAGGTACTGCACGCAGGCAATAAGAATATGCATTATAAATACCATATGGAAGATACTGAAATTGAAGAAGAAGTCTATAAAAAAAACCTAGGAGTTTATGTTGACTCAGAAATGTCTTCATCTAGACAATGTGGGGAAGCTATAAAAAAGGCCAACAAAATGCTCAGATATACAGTGAAAATAGTTGAATTTACAGTATGGTATGTCAAGGGAAGTAATGTTAAAACTTTACAATGCATTAGTAAGACTTCATCTAGAATATTGTGTTCACTTCTGGTCACCTCACTACAAAAAAGGATATTACCGCTCTAGAAAGAGTGCAAAAAAGTGACCAGAACTATTCTGAGTTTAAAAGGCATGGCATATGCAGACAGGCTAAAATAATTTAATATATTCAGTCTTGAACAAAGAAGACTACACAGCAATCTGATTCAAGCATTTTAAATTCTAAAAGCTATTGACAATGTCGACCCAGGGGACTTTTTAGCCCTGAAAAAAGAAACAAGAACCAGGGGCCACAAATGGAGATTATATAAAGGGGCATTCAGAACAGAAAATAGGAGGCACTTTTTTACTTTCTTATATTCTTATGTATATGTTTTTATTTGCTTTGATTTTCGTGCTCCACAAATCACCTCACCTCTGGGTTGTAAGTGCGGCCACTAAATAGCCTGATGCACAGGTGGCGCTCATTGAGACCCTCATTATCATGATTGCAATTTGTGCGTGTTGAGTAATTTGCATTGCTGTTAAGCTTACATAGGCCACAGTGCAAAATAATTGCCTGGCCGCAATGCAATTTAGATTTTCAGCCACAATTGTTTGCACTACGGCTATCCTTACATCAGCCCCAATGTGTTTTAAAGTTTTTACAGTTTTCAATAAAACGTATTTTGGAATCTGTGTAGTGTCATTATAAATGGTTTATTTCTTTACATATTTATTTTAAATCACTGTTTAAATCTTTAAGAGTCACTGCCATGACAAGTTGTCATTACCGTAACTGTAATGTCATTACAGTAACAATAGTTCTTTTAGTGAATAAAACTGCAGAGGCATTGCCAGGAGTGAAAGTTATATTAGCAAATGGTTACGAGGCTCATATTTGAAAAAATAAGACTTTGGTATACTTTTAATCATTGCTAATATGTTTCTTAATTAAAAATATCAGTATAAAACCTGATAAAAGTGCCAAAACTAAGTTTAACTTTAATTTTATTAGTCAATAAATATTAATCAAAGTTTATCTTTTGAAAAATGAAGGAAATATTTTCACTAATGTGTGATGTCATAATGCCTAATCGATTTTATGTACATTTCTCTTCATACAACAGTTTTTAGTTGTGTTACGGTAATGACAGATGTATTATGTGCTGAACCATTTTTGAACAAAAATAGTTATGTGATATGCAGATATGACTTGTTCTTATTTCATTTTGGTTGTTTCGCTAAAAAAATATCATAAATTTCTCAATTTTTGGAACCCCAATTTGTCCCGTTTCTGTGGAATGACTGATATATACATATTGTAATGGCGGGTGCCACAGCTGCCAGGCAGGGACTTTCCCCGATCCCTGGACTGGGGGAATTCCCCCCACAGCTGCCAGGCAGGGACTTTCCCGGATCCCTGGGCTAGGGAGTTTCCCCTCAGCTGCTGGGCAGGGACTTTCCTGGCTGCTGAAGTGTCCACTCTGGTTTGACTGAAGCGGGCACTGCCTCCCTCTGGCTCCCCTATAAAAGGGGCTGGGAGCTGGACATCGGGGTTAACCTGGAGAAAAGGGACTGAGACCTGGAAATTGTTTAAACTTGTTATTTTGATCAGTGTTTTGTGTGCGAAATAAAGCCAAGTGTTGTACTTCGAGAAACTCTCTTTTGTCTCCTTCTTGACATTGCTACATTGGTGTCAGAAGTGGCTCTTTTGTACAGCGGAATCTGCGCAATGCTTTAGTGTGAGAGATCCCGGGTTCACGCCCGCCCTCTGCCTGTGTGTGGATTGCCGTGCCCTGTGTGATGCACCTGTCTGTGGGAACCAAGATCGCTACAATATATTAAAAACTACTAAAAGATAACATAAAAATAACAATAGTAGTTGTGTATTTTTTATGTCTATCTAAAAAAAACTAGGTTTGAAGGGTTGGCAGTGCTCTGCTCCAGGCTAGCTCCAGACCTGAAAGAGGCCCCCTGCTCCAGCACCAGGCTGGCTCCAGCAACCCCTGCTCCAACTCTGGCCGTTTATACCTGGCTCCACCTCCAGAGCCAAAAAAAACCAATGGAAACGAAGATGGTATCATTATTGGTGTTACTTGGCTATAAATATTCCAAGATGATTAAATGCAGAGCCTATAGAAAGTCTACACCCGTTTTTTCACATTTTGTTGTGTCAGTGCCTCAGAGTTTCATACATTTAAATGATAATTGTTTTCCATTTATCTAGACACCATACTCCACACTGTTAAGGGGAAAAAAAGTTTTTATTGAGAAAAAATATATATTAAAAATACAAAACTGAAAGACCATAATTGGATAAGTCTCCACCCCCCTGAGTTAATATTTGGTGGAAGCACCTTTGGCAGTAATTGCAGCTGCGAGTCTGTTGGGATAGGTCTATACCAACTTTGCACACCTAGATTTGACAATATTTGACCATTCCTCTTTACAAAACTGTTCAAGCTCTGTCAAGTTCCTTGGGGAGCACTGATGGACAGCAATCTTCAAGTCATGCCACAAATTTCCGATTGGATTTAGGTTGGGGCTCCGACTGGGCCACTCAAGGACATTTACCTTTTTGTTTCTTTGCCTCTCCAGTGTAGCTTTGGCTGTGTGCTTTGGGTCATTGTCATGCTGAAAGGTGAACTTCCATCCCAGTTTCAGCTTTCTTGTAGAGGGCAGCAGGTTTTCCTCAAGGACTTCTCTGTATTTTGCTCCATTCATTTTCCCTTCTACCCTGACAAATGTCCCAGTCCCTGCCAACGTGAAACATCCCCATAATGTGATGCTGCCACCACCATACTTCGCTGTAGGGATGGTGTTCTTTGGGTGATGCACTGTGTTGGGTTTGCGCCAAACATAACGCTTTGCATTTAGGCCAAAAAGTTTCATTTTAGTTTTGTCAGACCACAAAACTTTTTGTCACATGGTTACGCATACTTCAAACGGGATTCAAGGTGGGCTTTCTTGAGTAATTCTTTCTTGCCACCCTACCATACAGGCCAGATTTGTGGAGTGCTTGGGATATTGTTGTTACATGCACACTTTGACCAGTCTTGGCCATAAAAGTCTGTAGCTCTTGCAAAGTTGTCTCTTGGTAGAATCTCTGATCAGTCTCCTTCTTGCTCAGTCATCTAGTTTGAAGGACGGCCTGATCTAGGAGGGGTCTTGATGGTGCCATACTCCTTCCACTTCTTAATAATTGTCTTGGCCATCCTTCAAGGCCTTTGATATTTTTTATACCCATTGCTTGATCTGTGTCTTTCAACAACTTTGAGTTCTTTTGAAAGCACCTTGGTGCTCATGGTTGAGCATTGCTTTGAAATGCACTACCTAGCAGAGGGAACCTACAGGAACTGCTGAATTTATCCTGAAATCATGTGAATCTCTACAATTTAATACAGATGGAGGCCACTTAATTTGGTGTGTGAGTTTGAAGGCAATTGGTTACACATGAGCTAATTTAAGGTTGCTATTGCGAGGGGGGTGGACACTTATCGAACCAAGCCATTTTAGTTTTTATTTTTAATGTATTTTCTACAAATTTCTAGAATATTTTTTCACTTGGAAGTTGTGAGGTAGGATATGTAGATAAATGAAAAAAAAAAAAAAATTTTAATGCATTTTAATTCCAGGCTATAAGGCAACAAAAGGCAAAATTTTGAAAGGGGGTGTAGACTTTCTATAGGCACTGTATGTGTTTGAGTAAAAGAGACACATGTATACAGAAATCTGATTTCAAAGCTTCACTGTTTTATTTTCTTGTGCAACTTTTTTAGGTACTCGTTTGACAAAATCAACATATTTACAACATAAAAAAACATCTGTTTAACCTTTCAAACATAACAAAGTAGAATATAGTATAAGAAATAAAGAAAAAAAAAAAAAAAAAAAAAAAAAAAAAAAAAACAGTGAAATATGTGCCCTAAAAGTTAGGGGTAAGTAAAATATTAAATACTAGAGAAAGGAACATATTTTTGTCATACAATTGGAAATACAAACACAACATGCACTTAGTGTACAAAACATTAGAAACATCTTCCTAATATTGAGTTGCACCCCATTTTGCCCTCAAAACACCTCAATTTGTCAGGGCATGGACTCTACAAGGTGTCGAAAGCATTCCACAGGGATGCTGGCCCAGATATCCTGTGGCATTCAAACGTTGCACAACTTTTATCAAGGGGCCAAATGTGTGCCATGAAAACACACCCCACACCATCACACCACCACCACCAGCCTACAATGTTGACATGCGGCATGATGTATGCATGTACCCATGTGGTTTTCTCCATACCTTAGTCCTCCCATCAGCGTGAAACAGCAGGAACCGGGATTCATCAGACCTGGCAATGTTTTTCCAGTCCTCTAGTGTCCAGTGTTTTTGTTCCTTAGCCCACTGCAACCGTGGTTTCTTGTGTTTTGCGGAAAGAAGTAGAACTCTGTTAAGCTTTCGGCTGTCATACCCCATTCGTGTCAAGGTACGACGAGTTGTGGATTTTTTTATGGGTCTTTCGGCACCAATGTTGTACTGGACTGTCAGTTGACTAACTGTAGCCCGTCTGTTGCTCTGCACAATTCGTGTCAGCCTCCTTTGGCCTCTTTCATCAATGAGCTGTTTTCGACCACTGACCTGCCGTTGGACGGATGTCCTTTGGGTGGTGGACCATCCTTGATACACATGGGAAACTGTTGACCGTGAAAAACCCAGTAGGTTTGCAGTTCTTGACACATTCAAACCGGCGCGCCTGGCACCTAGTACCATACCCTGTTCAAATGCACTTAAATCTTGTGTCTTGCCCATTTACCCTCTGAATGTCACACATACACAGTCCATGTCTCAATTGTGTCAAAGTTTAAAAATCTTTCATCTACACTGATTGAAGTGGATTTAACAGGTTACATCAATAAGGGATCATAGCTTTCATCTGGATTCACCTTGTCAGTCTATTTCATGTAAAGAGCAGATGTTCCTAATGGTTTGTGCACTCAATGTATATAAATCTAAACATTTTTTCCATTTAGTTTGACATATTATTTTTGGTTACTCATGTTCAATTATGGTGCCTTCTAGCAGTTACTCCCTTTGTCTGACACTTAGTGACTTTTTCCAATTTCCCCTTTCTCAGTCCTTACTCAAGGATAGGTTACGGTTTATCAGAATAATTTTTTCAACATTTGCAGAATTCAGTCTTGTTCTCCGATCCGTGATTAGGTCCCCTGCTTTGGAGAACAGATTTTCACTTTACACTCATGTTGCAGGCACACATAAGAAACAATGTGACAGCTGTGCCAACAAAGACAATGAATCTTTGCAATTTTTCCAATAAGCCAAAGGGCAGGAGCCCAAATGCTCCCTCTTCTTTGCTGCATACACCTTCAGCTCATTGTGCAAAGCAGATCCTTCCATGTTATCATCGTCTTCAGGGCTGCTGTCAGAAAGCTCATAGATGCTTTCAGATGTACATGCTCTATTGGGTGGAGCTGGATCACTTTCAGCAGGTCCACATAGAACAGACAAGCCTTTGGTCACAGCTTCTTTTTGCTCATTGTCGAAGAGACAGGTTTTAAACCGTGGATCCAGGATCAACACAAGCAATACCTATGAAGTTACATATTCTGTTAATTCAAATAAATTGGACATAATATATGAGAGTGTTTAATGTAAGGTAGGAAAAAGTGGAGCAGCTCCAGGACCTCAGCTCCCACTCCAGGCACTGGAGCACTCTGGTGAGCCTGAATCCAGCTCTAGCACTCCAGCTCCAGCTCCGCTCCGGCTCCGGAGCACAGCTAAAAAAGCTGGCCAGCTCCACTCCAGCTCCGGGACTTGAAGCTGGCTCTGGGCTTCTAATTTGTTCCATACTTATGGTGGCTCGTTGAGGCCATCAACAAAAAAAAAAAAAAAAAGAAAACCTTTGTTATCACGTGATCACAAGATAAATTACCTCAAGATCTCGATTTCACCATTCTATTATCTCGTGATCACATCATTTAAATTATCTCAGGAAAACAGAAGTAATGCCACCGTACATACAGGTTTTTTTTCACCTATTTCGGAAGGTTCTAGCTATTACTTTATAAAGATGTTTGAAAATATATGAAATGTAATATCAATGTAGGACACTGCAGCTTTCTATTTCATGTATATCTGTATAGACCTGTATACTATACTGGTTTACTACACAGGCTCTTAGATAACCATTAACTTTATATGTACATCAAATTTCCATTGCATTTTCCTTTAAGGGACAGAATTGTCAGATATCAGTAGTTTTTTAATCAAGTCATCCCAGAAAGTTATGCTTATATGAACAAGTTATAATTTCCATCTAAAAGTATTTATGCCTCAACCGCATTCTGTATTGCAGTGGTGATTAGATCTATTAAGACAGTGTGGTATTCCATTTTAAAACTCATCATCTCATCCATACAACTTGTCAATCCTTGTATTCATACTACATTAACCTAGTGTATTTCTCCTTATGCTAGTTTGCATGAACAAAACATTGTGAGATTTGTAATGACAGATATTGCTTTGTTATTTGTTCAACACAATCAAAAGAGGGCAAGGCCAAATCCCCCCAAAACAGAGGAAAGTCCATCACATTTGTCATTTGTTCAGTCAAATAAATCTGGTTTAAAAGAAAGCATTATTCCTCACTGTGACAACAGGTAAGAGAAAACAGAACTAGTGAAATGACAGTAAGTTTGGTTGACCTGTTTAAAATGCTAAATAAACGACAAAAAAAATCCCAAATTACCCAGTAAGAACCATTAAAATTGTAAAACACAAAATGCATGCAAAGGAGAACAAATTACGACATCAAAAGAATGAGTGTTCAGTATGGTTTAAAAATGGTTTCTATTTCAGAGAAAAAACAGATATTAAAACTTTTCTACAAAATTTCAATGAGCATTCTGTAACACAAGTGCTAAAACCCTAAATATCTGCACTATGGATACTGACATCATGACTACAGCAGGCACCATATTCAATGGTACACCAATCTTGATTAACATGGAAGATTGTTTTATTTTTTGGAAAAAGTAAAACATTCCCAGCCATTTTTTATGCATTTGTGGTAAATGAATAATATTTTGGGTAGTGCTACACTTGTGGGGATGTGTTGCTCATTCAATATTTTTAATGTTTTGTATTTGAAGAGGGAAACATGATATATTCAGGGATACCTAGGTTTAATAAGCAAGGGAGTTAGGTGAAATAGACAGTTAGTGCCCCACCTCAGTCATTCATTCTTCATTTATTTATTTCTCCCTGCAATACACCAGGACCCCAGGTCACTGGAACCAGAGCCAGGTTTGAATAACAAGGCTTTTACATTATGTGACTGACTACAATGCCTATTACAAAGGCATAAACCATATTTATGTATACGTGGTTGCACATTAGCTTTCAGAATTCAGAATTTAAAAAAAAAATCTATTCACAGTATATTTCCCCTAGGAAAAAAGTTTATTAAAAACTCATTTAGGTTAGAAATAGCTCTTAAAGAGCATGCATTACTGCTGATAGCAATTTTAATAGCTCTGTGCCTATACCTAATGAGTTAGAGGGTACATTTTTTTTCTCACAAAAATTGTGAATGGCAGAAATGTATTGGAAATGCAAATTGATCATGACTTTCGTTTGATGTGGGCTATGCCAGAATTTAAGCTTAGCTCTTTGACCCATACCAGCATCAAGAGAAATCAGAGGTTTCTAACGTGGGATAATAGATTCTCATCAAGGCTCATAGCTTTAGGAAATTGTTTAATCTTCTCGCCTCTTTAAAGCAGCTGTGACTAAGGAGTCCCAAAAGCCTCCAAACCAGCTCAGCAGCCCTGAAGAAAGCTGATTATGTAAATTGCACTTTGTCATTCTGCCATGATTCAATTCAGTTCTGTAAATAAATATGCTGTTCACATCCATCTGTTAAAAGTCAGCCAAGATAATTTTTTTCCTCTGGTTAATATGTTAACAAGAACAAAAAATATCACAAGGGGGTTTAAAGTAAAAGATAACTGGAACTAAAAACTAATAGCGGCAACAGAAGATGGGAACTTGTAAGAAGGAATGTTTTTTTCCAGTATCGCAATTCATGTCAAAATGGAGATGACTATAGGATTTATATATGGTGATTATATGACACAGATCTGGGTGTTTAAAAGTGCAATGTATTGCTATCAGGTTTAATTTACACTTAAATATAATTCCTCAGTGTCTATTTCCAAAAGTCTGCTGGAGTTAGCCTCTGTTGTTTCACAGATCTTTGGTAACTAGTTTGTTTAAAGTTGCACTGTCCCGCAAGTATTTTACACTAAAATATTTTTTTCCTGGGTGAATATTTACTTCATTTTTCATTACCCATCTGTGTTGGCTTACTAGTTTGTTTACATTGCCTAAGATTTAGTTGCAGGCACACAAGCTTCCTCTCTCCTTGAAGCTTACTGGCCACACTTTGCTCTGTGAAAAAAACAGCAATCCTGTTACTGCCTGCTACAGAAGGGAGTTATGGGTGAATGTGGGGAAACAAGCTGTCTCCCTATTTTAACCTGCTTCTCCCAATTGACCGGCTACGATTTTTGTACCAGTAGAAGGTTATTATCAACATATTCAAGCACTGTTATAGTTCAGACAAATAAAAAAAATGGTTCACCTTATTTCCCAAATAGTGCTTTTGCTTTACTATTACAGGAGACACCTACAAGAGTTTTTATTTTCAACACAAGCCTAGAAGTAAAAAAAAAAAAAAAAAAAAACTGAACACAAATGAAACCATTTGAAACCATGCACCATTAAACAAGAAGTTAAGAAGGACCACATACCTCTCAGACACCTCAGTGGATTTTTTCAGAATGAAAGCATTTGGTTTAAAAGCTCTTAGATGCTCACTTCAGTACGAGAAGATGTCAATTTCTCAATTCCTGACTGGGCCGACGATAAAAATGGTTTCCAAGCTAACATGCAGAATGAAAAAAAGGAAGTGTCAAAGCATGTGTGACAGATGTGCAATTTTGAGAGGGGGATAGGCTGGTCACAAGTTTACTCAGCTGTGTTAAAAGAATAAAGTCTACCCATAAGCAATAACTGATGAAAAACATACTTCTCTAGTGATTTTCTGAGCTACATGACAGCGGCATCAATAAATGTACAGCATATTGTTTAGGTTTTATCTGAATTTCTTCATGCATTTTCTGGAAAAACAATTTCTAATAATAATTCCATATGGTACTTTCAGATTTAAAAAAAAAAAAAAAATCCTTACTGTGAGGCGAGAGTGTATTAAATGGAATGTCCAGACAGTAATTTATGTGTACAGAAATAAAATAATTTATTTCTATTTTCTATACACAACAAAAGGATTAAATAACAAAAGAAAACAAAATGGTGTGAGGGAAGGAGTGCAGGGGTGAAATCCAAAACAAACGTGATGACTCGTCTTTAATTTGTCTTCGTGGTGACCATAAACAAAAAAAAAGACAAAAGAAATGTTAGTATTTCAAAAAAAAAACCCGCTGCACAAAACCAGTCTCTCCCTTCACCCGTTACTCCTCCTATTTTTCTTTCGGACCAACCCCGAACACAGTAGTACGTTCCCTTTAGTATGTAATGTCCCGCCTCTGTAGTCAGTGGAACACCAATCCCCAACCGACACGTGTCCTTCTCCTTCACTTGACTCCAGTGGCTGGAAGTTACATACTCGTACTTCCGCCCCTCACCAAGGTGCCGCCCCTCAAAAAGATGACTTTTGCCATGGTCACGAGATCTTGGTAAGGGAAGTCCCGAGTTGGTTTGATGCCACCTACTGTCGGGAGGCTGAATCACAGACCGAAACCCCTTTGACTCATCACATATCCCACCCCTCAGAGTGGAGCCGAAGGAACACTCGGAAACCTCTAACCCTTCCCTTTTACCTCCCTCCCGGGAAAAAAAATCAGCATTTTGATGTAACTTACCCGCACGATACCTTATTTGAAAGGCGAAGGGTTGGAGCGCCAGGTACCACCGCGTAATCCTAGCGTTTGAATCCTTCATCGTGTCTAACCACTTTAAAGAAGCGTGATCTGTGATGAGTACAAAGGGTCGTCCCAGAAGATAGTATTTTAAAGATTCCACTGCCCATTTCACTGCCAGGCATTCTTTCTCCACTACCGAATACCTCTGTTCTCTGGGCAGTAACTTCCGACTGATGTATAGTATCGGGTGTTCTATACCATCTCTCTCCTGGGACAGAACCGCCCCCAGACCAGTCTGCGATGCATCTGTCTGCAGGACGAACTCTCGGCTGAAATCCGGGCTTATTAATGCTGGGGCCTGACTCAAATTAGTTTTAATAGATTCAAAGGCTGTCTGACACTCTGCACTCCACTTAACTTTATTTGGAGCGTTCTTTTTAGTGAGATCAGTGAGAGGGGCGGCTATAGTGGAAAAGTGTGGAATAAAGCGGCGGTAATAACCAGCCAACCCTAACAGTGATCTCACCTGGGTTTTCGTGGTAGGTACCGGTGAATCCAACAAAGCCTGGACTTTTGAAACCAACGGTTTCACTCTACCCTTACCCATTATGAAACCTAAATATTTAGTTTCTTCTTTTCCAATAGCGCACTTTGCCATGTTCGCTGTGAGCCCCGCCCTCCTCAGAGACTGTAAGACGGCTTCTAATCTAGTCAAATGTTCTCTCCAGGAAGAACTATAAATGACTACATCATCGATATACGCAGCTGCATACTCTCGATGAGGTTGTAAAACCCTGTCCATTAGTCTCTGAAAAGTAGCAGGCGCTCCATGAAGTCCGAACGGCATAGTACAAAATTGAAAAAGACCCTCTGGGGTTGAAAATGCCGTTTTCTCACGAGAGGCTTTCGTTAATGGAATTTGCCAATATCCTTTCGTCAGATCCAGAGTTGAAATAAACCGAGCTTGCCCCAGTTTGTCTAAGAGTTCATCTACTCGAGGCATGGGATATGCATCAAACTTGGAGATAGCATTCACCCTCCTAAAATCGATACATAATCGTAGTGACCCATCTGGCTTGTCTATTGGTACTATTGGGCTACACCACTCACTTCGGGAAGGTTCAATTACCCCAAGTTTCAACATACACTCCACCTCCCTTCGAACAGAATCTCTCCGACTCTCTGGAATGCGATACGGTCTCTGTCTAACTCTTAGACCTGGCGGAGTGATAATAGCATGTTCGATCAAATGCGTTCTTCCAGGCACGTTAGAAAACACATCACTGAACATTTTGATTAAATTGCTTACCTCTTGCGTTGATCAGGAGTTAATTGTTCCCCCATCGGGACCTCAATTGCTGACTCTGACTCAATTGAGGGTCCAAAATCCTCTCCCTCCTGTACAGGAGATATAAAATGGACTTCCCGTTCTTTCCACGGTTTCAGGAGATTAACATGATAAATTTGACTTTCTTTCCGACGCCCAGGCTGTCGGATCTCATAATTGACTTTACCAATTGCTCGAATAACCTGAAAGGGACCCTGCCATTTAGCAAACAACTTAGATTCCGATGAGGGCAACAATAACAACACTTTATCTCCAGGTCGAAAGTTCCGAATTCTTGCATTTTTATTGTAGCTTTGTTGCTGCTTCTGCTGTGCCGCTTTGAGATTGTCATGTGCCAATCGACCGACTAATTCTAAGCGATCGCGTAACTGCAACACATATTTTACTACATTTTTAGACTCCTTTGACTGTTCTTCCCAGCCTTCTCTTATGAGATCCAAGATACCCCGCGGCTGCCGACCGTACAAGAGCTCAAACGGGGAAAACCCCGTTGAGGATTGTGGTACCTCGCGAACTGCAAAGAGCAAGTAGGGAAGCAGTTTAGCCCAATTGCGTTTTTCTTGATCTACAAAGCGGCGCAACATATTTTTCAAAGTCTGATTAAATCGTTCAACAAGCCCATCCGTTTGTGGATGAAAAACTGAGGTTCTAATTGAACGAATTTTCAATAATTTATATAGTTGCTGAATACAGTCTGACATAAAATTAGTGCCCTGATCAGTGAGAATTTCTTTCGGGATTCCCACCCTAGAGAATATTTTTACCAATTCATTCGCTACAGCTATTGCATTCATAGAGCGTAAGGGAACAGCTTCTGGATATCTCGTTGCGTAGTCCACTACTACTAAAATATACCGATATCCTGACTCTGTTCCCTCCAGAGGGCCTACTAAATCTACACCAATCCTTTCAAACGGTACCCCAATAATTGGAAGTGGAACCAGAGGTGCGGGGCGAACTGACTTAGGGGCAGCTAATTGACATTCAGGACACTCCGATACATACTTCCGCACCAGACCATAAACCCCAGGCCAAAAAAACCGGGCCAGAATTCGTTCCTGAGTCTTTTCAGTTCCCAAATGACCTGAAAATGGAATGTCATGCGCCAATCTCATGATTTCTGACTGAAAAGGCCTAGGAACCAATAACTGTTTTACGAGCTGTCCCGTCCCGGGAGCCCGGGTTATTCTATATAATAAGTGCCCAGATACAGAAAAATGCGGAAATACCACCGGTTGTCCTTCCTGCATATCCTTCCCCTCGATATATCTAACCCGTTTCCAAGCATACTGTAACGTGGGATCATTTTGTTGTTCATATCCCAAGTCAATATCTCGGTCCCAATGGTTAGGTACACAGAGAGGAGTGTCTTTTATTACATGACCTTCCACCTCAGTAACCTCGCAGCCCCGGTTACACTGAATACCTACTCCCTTTCCTTGCCGTTTCAACGATTGGTTTACTTTTGTGTCAGACCCCTCCCCTTGTCGTCTCAGAGTTCCCTCATATTTTTCCACCCGACGCTCTCTTTTTGTTTTTCTTGGGCGGATTTTAGGGTTAAACAGGTCGGATTGCAACGGAAAAATCTCGCCAATTGTTTTCTCCTGTTGCTTTAATTGTCCCCTGGTAGAAACTAAGACCATTTCCCGACCTAAAATACGATCAAAAAACGGCCAGTCTCTTCCCAGGAGAACAGGGTATGGTAAACATTGCGCTACAGCCACTTTAACGCAAGCTGAATAATCACCTACAATAAGTCTAACTTTAGTGGTGGGATAAACCCGAGTTTCTCCATGAATACAGGAGATAGCCACTTTACCCTGTGGCTCCCAGGCTACCCCATCCAAGAGAGCTTGCCGAATCAATGTTTGTGCACACCCAGAGTCCGCAAATGCGTAAGTACTCTTTCCCCCGACCTGTACTCTTAACTGATAAGGGCCCTCCCGACATTCCCCAGTGTTCCTACCTGTTACTGCTGACCAGGATCTTGTCGCCAGGTCCACCTTTATTACTGGACAATTCCTGGCAATGTGTCCAGGCTCATTACATTGGTAGCACACTTGGTTAGGAGGCATCAACGGAGTTAATCTGTCCTGCGAGTCCGCGACCGGCAGGTTAGGGGGATTCTCTCTCGCCCAGGATGGGGCTAACCTCGACCTCCATGGTCTGAAGGTCCGGTTACCCCCTCTGGGCTTCATTGGTTGGTTGGTCCGAGTTAGTTTAGGGGCAGGAGTGGGGTCTGACCCGGCACCTTCGTTTGCGTCTTCGTAGGCCTCCGCCAGGAGGAGGGCATCCTCGAGAGTGGTAGGTCTATTCCTCTTAATCCACTCTCGATTCCCTGGCGGTAGTATAGACGCAAACTGTTCTATAACTATTTTCTGCACCAGTTCTTGGGGTGTATGTTCTTCTGGCCGCAGCCACCGGGTGCACTGATCTAAAAGATATTGTCCCGCAACCCGGGGCCGCATCCCCTTGGACAGCTGGTATTCCCGAAAACGGCGCCGGTATGTTTCCTCCGTGATCCCGAGGCGTGAGAGAATGGCTTCTTTAACTTTAACATAGTCCCCTGCATTCGTGGCCGTCAGGGCTCGATACGCTGCCTGAGCTTCCCCTGTCAGGCAGGGTGCCAATTTCATGGCCCAGTGTTCCCTAGGCCACTCTGCAGCCTCTGCCACTCTCTCAAACGTAATCAAGAAAGCCTCGGGATCATCTTCCGAGGTCATCTTCTGAAGATTAGGCTGAGCTGCAAACATCCGGGCAACCGCTCTCTCTGATGTTGATATTGATAGTTTTTCTACCAGCTGTCCCAAGAACTGGGCGAGCTGTTCCAGGTGCCGTGTCTCTCTCTCCTCTCGCTTCTCCTCCTGCTCCCTAAACATTGTCAAAACTGTAGCTGGATCCATTTTCACTTCTGACACCACGTGTGAGGCGAGAGTGTATTAAATGGAATGTCCAGACAGTAATTTATGTGTACAGAAATAAAATAATTTATTTTTATTTTCTATACACAACAAAAAGGATTAAATAACAAACGAAAAACAAAATGGTGTGAGGGAAGGAGTGCAGGGGTGAAATCCAAAACAAACTGATGACTCGTCTTTAATTTGTCTTCGTGGTGACCATAAACAAAAAAAAAGACAAAAGAAATGTTAGTATTTCAAAAAAACCCGCTGCACAAAACCAGTCTCTCCCTTCACCCGTTACTCCTCCTATTTTTTCTTTCGGACCAACCCCGAACACAGTAGTACGTTCCCTTTAGTATGTAATGTCCCGCCTCTGTAGTCAGTGGAACACCAATCCCCAACCGACACGTGTCCTTCTCCTTCACTTGACTCCAGTGGCTGGAAGTTACATACTCGTACTTCCGCCCCTCACCAAGGTGCCGCCCCTCAAAAGATGACTTTTGCCATGGTCACGAGATCTTGGTAAGGGAAGTCCCGAGTTGGTTTGATGCCACCTACTGTCGGGAGGCTGAATCACAGACCGAAACCCCTTTGACTCATCACACTTACTTATGAATATCTCGCGCTTCGCCTGAAGCAAAGTATGCTTCAGTTTAAAAATCAAATATTATAGCATCTACTGTGGTAGAAAAGCGAACCATTCTGCCCGTGCTTAGTGTATCTGCATGAAACTGGTGTGAAAACACCAGGAATTCAATAATACACGCTGTTTACGTGCCTCCCATAAACATCCTGGTTCCTAAACCATTAAACTGATAAACATTGCAGGACCATCTGCCTTTGCCGTCTGAGTGAAGAATCAGAAATATACGACAGTGTAGCTCTGAGGGTTCTGAGCACCTCCACAGAAGAACTCACAAGAGCTCGATGGGAAAGGTTTATATCCCTCACCTGATGTTTTGTTGTTGTTCCAATGGTAAGTTGAAAGTACATGTGACGAGTTGCCTTGGGAGGTTACTGTGGTGCTGAATACCTGGCTAAAAAAACAATTACACAGTATATGCTCCTCATACACAGTATATTGCAATCTGATTTCAATAAGTCAGTCAGTAGTTTGTTTGTGCAAAAATGTCCCTTTTAAGATCCTTGAAGCTATTCAGTATCTGGACACTGGCTGGCACTGTGTGCTTAGAGAAAACACATACCCCATTTACACAAGCCACTTTAAAGCTAGTTTTGAGGTGGCTTAGCTCTAAGGATGGTTTTTAGTATTTATTTATTTATTTATTTATTTATTTATTTATTCATTTTTAGAGTGTAAATGCAGCATTTCTAATTCCAGTCATCTCAAAAAGTGGTCTGCTTCACAGGGTGGCATTGCAATGGCTTTGTCTGTTTTATTTGTATGATTTTGTTGGTTCTGTTTTCAATGTCTATATTATCAGACAATTGTGTACTTTTCATGCTAGTACTAGTAACCTCTTATTAGCGGTTAGGAAAATAAATATCCAGGTTCCTGTGCCTGAAACTGTCGAGAATAAACAAAAAAAGATTCTTACCACCGGCTCTGATTGCTCTAGCCTGTCATGTCTGTTGCTTTTGCTGTGAGTTTCTGCGTCCTGTTCCCAAGGAGACGGCTGAGTCACACTGACCCAGGGGTTGTTGCTCACAACGTACCTCTGTGTGAGTCGGCTCACGGACCGATGCGTTCACAGTAGAGAAAAAACAGACCAAAGTTGTCTCTAAGCCAACCTCTGGAGCAGGACACTTTGGTTGGATGGTTGAAATTACGACGGGTGTGTTTACACTACAAAAAAAAAAAGATGGCTTAAAAGTAGCTACTCTAAAGAGGGTAGAAGAGAGATTTAAATGTTTTGTAAAAGGAAAATAGGACAGCATTTGTCAATTCAGAAGATTAATTTGAAGAAGGGTTCCTGAGTTCTGTAATGTCAGTTCTGTAAGAGTAACATTTCGATTTTTCTTTCCCAAAAACATTGCAAATTTGTTTTTGATGGAAAGACTTTAATTGTGGCCCAAAGTGGGGTGCTGCATCAATGTGTATGGTGATGAAAAAACTGCTGAAAATCTAAATAGGTTCAAACAAGTAAGTAGCTTCAAAGTTGCTTTTGCAGTCTTCTTCAGCCAAGAGTCCGATTAGCATTGTTAGCATCTACCAATCCTAACGCATAGATTTTGTAGTTTATTCAATAAAAGGAGAACGCAATTGAAACTTTGATTGCAATCCTGTTTTCCGAGTAGCTTATCTATGGTAGCACTGGAAGTGAAGATTAAGTAACTGAATTCAAAACATGTGTTAATAATCCCAGGCACATGATTGCACATTCATACCTCCTATCAGATGATAAGATTAGGCATTTTCAATGAGCTTCTGCTTAAAAAAACAACAGAGATAAAGATGACAAGAACGTGCCCCGTTTGTGATATCTGCGTGCTTCCAGCAGATGCGGCATAGCAATAATCCTGCGGTGTGTTTCAATTGAACTGATCTGATGAAACCTGAATGTCACTGTCTTAATCTTCAAGAGGGAGATTGCTGTATACATTAAAACAGGCTCAGAGCAGTATCATCAGCAAAACAAATCAAATTGAGCACTTGAGGGCTGCTTATATGTATCAATTAGAAATACTCACTACTGCCTTCTGTACTTTCATCTTGGGTGTCTGTGCTAGAAGAGAATATAATATCACTGCAACCAAGTGTGTATATATATATATATATATATATATATATATATATATATATATATATATATATATATATATATATATATATATATATATTGCTTATATATTGCTGTTATTTTGTTAAGAGTTACTTAACTGTATGCTTAAAGTAAATTACTGTTGCCCCTTTAACTGACTCCCATGACTCAAAAGTTTATGGGAGCTCCATGTAGTTGGAAGATAATGAGCATGGGCCAGTACAGTAGACCTGACCCTGGACAATAAAAAAAAGCTGCCTATAACTTAGATAAATCCAATATACTTTTATTATAAGTTTTTGTGTTGGACATAAAACATCTTCTGGACATAGCTCCTTGGCTTTCAATGCCAAGGTAGGGTAGGGCTGACTGTGTGCAGTGTTTGAAAGTTTGAAATGATACAGTTTGGTGATGAGACCCCTAGAAGGCCACTGTTAATTGCATTGCTCCCTGCTCACTCACACTCACACTGGAACCCTGAATGACTGAGTCATGTGTGGTAGCAGTGAAGAGTGATTAATGGATGCTCTGATCATGGCTGTAGAGAAGGTGACAGATGGCTGTGTATAGTGCGGTGTTCGAGAGTCGGCTCATTGACAGTACCCACGTTCCAGAAGATAGAAGGATAGCTCCTATTGGCTGGTGGTGGAATACCCTTTCAGTTACTTAGAATAATGAGGGAGGAAGACAAGTTAGTCATTTACAAAGAAACACTCAAATGCTTCTAAGACTAAACAAAGGCTACAATAACTGGGACCCAGTTAAAGAAAATTGGAAAAGTTTGTAGCCTTTTTTTCTTTTTTTTTTACTTCAGCCCACTTTCTGTGTAACCACGCCAATTTCCAAATCTGAATACTGCGCACCCTGATCTTATAAACTTTCTGTTTACAGTAGTGTTCAAAAAGTGAGCTTTCCAAGGGCTGTATTACAAAAAAAAAAAACAGCCCTAAAAATATTTGTCTCTTTCTTGATAAGTAACTTTTATTATGTAATTTTAAACTGCCACTAACCAATGCGGCTTAACTTAAAAATAGAACTAAATACTGTATCAAAGACAACACATTACATCACAACAAGACTCACGTACTCAAAGTTTTAAGTATTTTTTCAAATTTTGACCAGTTGGAGAAGTCTACCCCACAGCTTCTCGTGTCTCATTGCCTAATGATGAATTCTTTGTGTAGAGATATTGTATTATATGCCCCATCTATATCTGCACAGTCTAATTAGATTCAAGCTACCTATTTCAGGAATTGATTCTAAAATATTCTATATGTTATGTGCGTGAACAATAGTTTCGAGCTATAATCAGGCAGAGGTTTTAGTCCAGCTGAAACGCATAGGTTCAAAAATGCTGATTCCTCCGAACCCCACTGTTCTTATTTTCAAACTGTCAAAGAACAAAAGATGTTGATCAATAAGAATGATTACTGAAGTTACTGATCCAAACAGGTTTAAAAGACAGTAGGTGTACCTGATGTATCCTGTGTACCAAACAAACGTTTTACCTGGACATGTATTTAGTGACTGTATTTTCAATAGTTTGTCTAAATATCTTTCTATGGAGTTCCTGACAATGCACAATGGAGCTGCCAGCTACCCAGATGATTTGTTCAGAGACACTCCACTGAGTGCAGAGAGACACAGAGTGTGTGTGTTAATAAAGCTGATGGATCCTGACAGGCTGACAGCATCACCGTCCTTCGCCTTCGCTTTCAATACACTTTATTTTTCTTTAATTACATCCTGCCTGAGATATTTCTGCCACTGAAGACAGGGGCCCACGTCAAGCTTTCTCGCTTCTCTCCAAAAGGTTTGTCAGATGGAAAGGCACTGCCTTCAACTTAAGTGTTTGATTAGCTGAAAGACTCTGTGCTGCTCAAGCAATGCCATTGCACAGAAAACAGGTTCTGTTGTAAGTGATCTCAGTAGTGTAAGTGATGTGCTGGAGCTTTCTTTGTTCCTCTCTGAGACAAAGTGAGTTTCTGTAGTATAAACTTCCAGTGCATGATTACAGCTATGGCCAAAAGTTTTGCATCACCTAGAATTTTAGGATTGAGACATATTTAAAAAAAAAATAAAACCACTACGACTTTTATTTAATATCATGTAATCAAAGAAACTACAAAATGATACCACAAAAGTCTACCAGAAGCCATAATAGTAGTACAGTATTTCATGTTAGATTTCGAAATGTCACATTTTTCCATTTTTGTCAGTTTTTCATTTAGGGCCTGTTCACACTGGACCTTTTTTCGTACACAGTACAGTTCGGTTCATTCGGAGAACAGTGTGAACATCAAAGTTCGATTGGCAAACAACCTAACTGAACCGAACTGAGACCACTAGAAGAGGTGGTCTCAGTCCGTTTGGCAAAAGAACTGAGTTCTGCTCGCTTAAAAAACTTGAATGTGAAAACTGGAAGGTGTCGGATCTTTTTCAAAGCAGAACATGTTGTTGGTTCAGTTCTTCTGTCATGAACACAACATGCTAATAATCATTCCCTGCCCCAGAAATGTTATTAGAAACACTCCTGTCCGTCCATTATGGCAATACGTCCTTTGATGACACCCAACGTAAGTATAGCGTTTTTGTTGTTTTAGACAAGCTACCCTTACTGCCATCGCCTTTTTTATATTATTATTATTATTTTCCAGGTGCTTACAAAAATCACCACAAGACATTGTAGGAAAACAGTGCCTCCTCTGGAAGAAGACTACAGTGGAGAAGGGTAGCATTGAAACATCTGCAGGGAGCGATCACAAACTCAAATGTGTATGTCTTTCATATAGGCAAACATGAGACCTGACAAATGTCATATTTACTGTTGTAATTTTGTCTCTATACTTTAAGGGGTTAACTCAGTTACAATGAAAATGTAAGGTCGTGTTCAAATGAAGAACCTTCTTCTGCTGTAACCCTATCCTGCACTCTGTTGTGTTTCCACCACAGATAAGAATCATTAATATCTGTGCTACAGAAAAGCTATCGCCGCTGGCTTTCACAAAATAAAATGTTCTCAATAAAATGTTCTGAAACCAGATTTAATGAGGCAGTTACAATCAAAGACGCTCTTTCATTGATTCAAGCAGATGTTAACCTTTAAATTAAATTAATCTAAAGCGATAAAAAAGCTTATTTTCTTATTTTCTTTTCCACAACAGCAAATGTCTACTGAACCAGTAAATACACATGACGACATAAAGCACTACAGTACATTTCATTTTCATACATTTGTATAGCCTGAATTGAAAGGGTGTTTACCCTTGTGAAAAAATGATTTAATCTCTCAATACTAGTTTATCCTGAAGATAAATGCACTGTGTTTAAACAGAAAACACTACTAGATGTTATCTCCGAATGAAATGTTATATGATAATTAAATACTGCAGGTCCTATTCACACCTGTACTAAAAGCTATTTAAAGAAAGGCGTGTTCTCATAAATCTAATATAGGATATGAGGGAAGAGAAATGGAAGGTCTGTATAACCATACTGCAGATAAGCTGTGTACTGACTGTTTTACGCATTGAAAAAATATAAACTATGTATGATATTTAAATTTAATGCAAAGATAATATGCACAGCTTTTTTTGCTGCACAGCTTGAGTTTGCATGTTATTAAGCTCATTGTTCTTCATTGGTTCCCAGTGTCTCAATGATCAATTGTGACTAAACCGCACGCGGTAGCTAGAGAATGGATCATAGAATGTGCCACCAATAAGTCTGGGTTTTCAATTAAATCAAAACTATTAATTAATTAATTTAATTAAACTTACAGTTGAATCCACTCACTTGAAGTGGCACTGGAACACTTTTTAAAGTGGGGGTCCTCAAAGCCATTGAACAAAACTGTAACCCCTGTGTTTTTTTAACCTTGGCACTTCCATTCAAAGAGTCAAAAGGTTGATGAAGCGAATTTCGTTAAGTGGCCGAGGTGTTGTCCGATTGTGATGTCAGTGTTCTGAATTGAATTTACTGTTGGTGAGGTAAGGTATGTTTTTAACAAAGCATACCTATATGGAGAGCAAAGCACTGTATAACAAATATTGCACAGTGATTCTGATACACGCTGGGCCAGATATGGTATCATGGTACTACAGTGGCTTACCAGTCAGTGTAAGCTGATTAAACCCTTTCAAAATATAAGAATGTAACCCCACTCTAGCACTCACACATATTGTTTTTGTGCAGATAAGCAGCAAGATAACTGAAATGCGGAAGTGCATGGAGAACCTTTCACGTCTCCAGTTTTATTTTTTACAATGTTAAAAATGGATGTCTCTGAAGTCTTCTGGAGAGTGTTGTGTTAAAAAGGTGTTGGGAACATCTACTCAGTGAGGACTGAATAGTTAAGAAGATTCTTGTTAACAACAAGGAAACAAGACATTTATTTCATACCTCCAACTGCAAGAAACAATGTATCATGTTTTTCCATACCTTACCATCATCATCAAATTGCCTCAATAACAAAAAATATGAATTGCAAACAAAATTGTAAACATCAGGGGGTGGAAATAGCCTCAACAGGTAAGAGACACCAACTTAATGGATTTTTTAACATTCTATATAGCAAACCAATACAACTCACAGTTAATCAATAACGCTGAACCAAACTATTCAATTTATATTACTGTATATGCAATTTGTAATGATGAATCATTCACTTCCAGCACTGCCTAAAATAGATATATTAATAAGCACTGGAGTGTTTTGATTTGTACTTTATTAAAGTCACGTAAGACAAACTGGAATTGTTCTAAAGCCATTCTTAAAGATGGCTGTGTCCTCCAGCGCTGCATTGAAGATAAAGAGAAAATTATATTGATGTGATCTGGCAGCCAGGAAACAATGTTGTTTCAATTCTCCCCTTAACTCCGTGTTTCTTCTAATCTTTCATTTTCATGGGAGGGAATAGCATGGGGGGTGGGTGTCTTGTTTTAAAGAAAAGCTTAGAGAAAATACTGTACAGCATCTCTATAAAATAGTTGAGACGCGGCTGGACTCTGAGGACATAATGCTTGCAGGCTCCTGTGCACTTTGAGAACGCTCTGCCGTGGAGGAAAGGTAAAAACTGTTCTCTCTGTATGAGTGAGTATTGATATTTACCGGAGCATGCATCTGATTTTCTTTTATTGCTTCAGTGGGATGCACAGGCAATTTTTTTTTTACAAAATGGGGCACTCAGCAGTGAAAGTAAAAGGGAAGATTATAAAGTATTTTTTTCTTATTGATGGCCTCACACAAATAATGATTTGTGTTCACCCATCAAAAAGCTAAGACAATGGGCCATTATTGTTTGTTTACAAGACTGCATCATGACAACCTTTTCAGCAGATGTGTTTTTCACAGACAGGTAAAAGAGCAACTTACATACTTCCAGAGTAACCCCTTCTTGACAGGTTTCTACAAGATCTGTGTCAGATTCAGAAACACTCCTGGAGCAAAACAGTCCAAACAGTAATGACATTTAAATGAAAAATAAAAAAAACAAAACTGTGTGGTTGTCACGAAAGAGGTGGCCCTAGTCACAAAGGCCCATGGTGTAAGACCATTAAAATAATTACAGCTAACACAATAATTCCATGAATTTTACCTGTTTAGCACTTTCATTAGCTACAGCTATGGTGAAAAGTTTTGCAACATAAAGTTGAATGAAACCTGCTGAATAATGTTACATTAACATATTGAATTACATACCGCTTTATAGTTTTTCCGCTTTTTGAAACATGGGACATTTCTAAATCTAACATGAAATACTGTACTGCTATTATGGCTTCTGGTAGACATTTGCGATATCATTTTGTAGTTTCTTTGATTACATGATGTTAAATAAAAGAATTAAATATTTATATATATATATATATATATATATATATTTCACCTCAGCAGTTCTTCTGTGCCAAAGCATGTTACTGGCTGGAAGCAGGTCAGTCCATAGAGGAAGCAGCTTACTGGTTAATGACAGGAAAGAAGCCATTTCAATAACCAAGCATAGCTTGGAAACAGAGCTTTATTTAACATGTCATGTTTTAAAATGTAAATGCATGTTCACTAGAACACTCTTTCAAAACTGAACATTTCAGATCTATATAACAAACGGAGGTGCACAACTGGTAAGATTTATGAAATTGTTTTGATAGCTACAATCACTGTAATGTTTGTTTTTGCACAGACTGTGCTTCACCGACTTCGCCTGTTCGAGATGACATTCCATATTATGCAGGGACAACATCACCAAGATAAGAGTGTTTTTTCATATTATGAAAAATAAACAGTAAATAATCAAACTAGACAAGTCTTAATTGGTCACCTCTTCACTGCAGACTAACACATGCATTTTAATGACTTTCCTCCTTGAAATGAAAAGTGTCACATTGGATTGTCAAACAGATGTCACAAATAGAGTAATCAATGGTGAATTAACTGTTTTATTAATTTCTTTCATGAGAAGGGCTGTCAATTTAAAATAATATTAATAAATAATAATAAATAAATAAATAAACAAGTAAACATGTTTTCTAAGACCTTGAGCATCTCATCGCTCCGGGAGCAGCTGTATATCATCTGATAACAACCTGAGCCATTTACACCAACAGCAGATATTAAACAGCAACTTCATGCAGGTTCGATCATGCATGGTGTTTCTGGATCATGTGACAGGTGGGGGGCCAATGTTTTTTATTTTATACCTACAACTACAAGAAAGAATTTAACATGTGTTTTTCCATACTTCCTCATCAGCAGCAAATTGCCTTAATAACTACAATTATGAATTCCAATCAAAACTGTAAACGCCTGTGGGCAGAAATAACCTCAACAGTGAAGTAATAAAGAGACACCTGCTTCATGAACTTTTCAGCATTCTATATAGCAAGCCATAGTTCATCAATAATGCTGAACCAAGCTTTTCTCACCATCCAATTTATGAAAGCTATAAAGTAAATCATTCTTTCAGCACTGCCTGAAATATAAGTTCTTAATAAGTCTTTGAATTATTGTAAAGCCAGTCTTAAAGATAGCTGTGTCTTCCAGCCTTGCTTGGAAGATAAAGATAAACTATATTGATATGATCTGGCAGCTATGAAAACATATTGTTTTCAAAAATAAATAAATAAATAAACAAGAAATAGTGTAACCAGGCTTTCCGAGACCTTGAGCATCTCATCCCTCAGGAGGCCACTATGTCTCTTCTGATACCAACTCAACTTACACAGCAACTTGCTACAGGGTTGAAAAATTCCCAGTTATCTTGACTAATGTGTTTTTTCTTGGTGTTTTATATAATTTTTGGTTTCAGTCATCACCTCCTGGTGACTTTTTAAAACGACCTTCAAATGGCTGTGAAACACGTCTTCCATGTAACCAGTAACCTGTAAGAAAAACTACATTTGCTCTACGTGGTATCTCTCACTGAAGGAGTTCTTACATCCACTAGGGCAGAGTGTTGCAGAAGAACACCCTGGAGTTCCAGTTGCACTTAAACACAAGCCATGCTTGACAGCATGCAAGATCAGCAGGCGTTCATGCTGGATAGATCAGCAGCAGAGCTACCAGAATCTAAATGAGGGGGTCAGTCATGGTTTAGAAATCAGGCTAGGTTTTATGCTGTCTAATTTCTAATTCAAATAAACTGTGTTCCCTTGGTCAGACTATTCACACCATGCAATTCATGAAGCCATTTTTAATTTACTATCAGTGTATGTTTTCTATCTTTTATCAACAAGCAGAAGCACAGAAAGAAATTATATAATTAATCAGTAGATCCCTGATTGGTGTACATTATGTTTTTTTTTTTTTACCATGTCAAGCTCTAAAAAGGCATCAAGTTAAGACCTTACTGTGCTAGACCTATCAAGGTAAATAGTCCTATACATATATTTTCCTGTAAATGGTCCCTTCACTGATTCACTATTATCCATATTTTACATACAAGATATACAGTGAAATGCAAACGTCCTTTGACCTATTCATGGTTTGCTACTGTATAGTCATTTCGAAGATATCTAAAATGCCAATAACAGAGGCTCTACAATATGCACAGGAGTTCCAAATGTACACTGCTTTTTTAGAACAGTTTTTGTTTTGCACGCTTCATTTGTAAATGTTAATTTGGTGAGTAACGTTCAAATAAAAAAAGTTGCATACTACAGTATGTGTGGCCTAATACGTTAACCTGTGTTGCCTAGACCAGGCACTGTTGTGCTATGGAAATGCACTAAACAAAAAAGTGTAAATTGTAAATCTTGATAAAAAAGGGTTGATTGAAATATTACTTTCAACCGTCCACTAGCATCTTCCCTCCAAAACACCTTGAAACACAATCCCCTCCCCCATCACACACATTTTTAGACTAGAAGTGTCTTTGATAAATAGCCCAAAATGCAAAATCAAAGAAAACGCTGCCTGTTTGATACTTTCTAAAAAATAAATCTTGGGCTGAATTAGGAAGAAAGGTCAAAGCCTTGCAGGGCTGTGCTATGCCAGGTCTCCTTGATTCAGCCCTGTCTTATGCCAGTGAAACAAGGATTGCTGTATAATCACCTGGGGTTAAGCTACCACTGTGTTGGAGTCTCCTTGACAGTCATGCACTGGTGTCAGTGCCAGTCAATCTGCAGATAATGGACTGGCCAAGGTCAACTTACTGAATAATACAAGAGCTCTCCAGTGTAATTTTTTTTTTCTGCCTGTAATTGCCTGATACCTACCTGGTAGTTATTTGAGCTTTTTCTTTCTGTTTCATTTTTGCTCAGTGCTTTCAAGCACCGCATTTTAAAAAATACATCTTTCAGAACGGACTGCTGATTTTTTTTTTCTCTAAACCATCAAGCATAATTTTGGAGCAGCCTATAGATAACAAAATTTAAGATCACACCTTTTTTTTTTTTTTTTTTTTGGAGTGGTCACTGAGCCATAAGGGGTTAAATTAACAAAAATCCCAACTACTTCTAGAATGGACTGGACAAATTGGAGTGCTCTGATTGGCCAGTGTAAAAATGTAATGTAAAAATTCCATGCTGAACGATTACACTGTTTTCATCTGATATTTTGTCTTTTATTTCTTAGCTATCTCATAGCCACAGCTGTGTTACTGCTTAGGAAGGGGTCATCTGGCATGTACATTGTGATCACCTTTAGGGAGGTGGTCTGTTAAATTTTGGAAGGTCTGCAATAGCTTTTATAACTAACAACAAATAAAATGAGGCTTAATTCCACACAGGACAGATAATAGCAGGGGTTGCGTTGCACATAAATTAGTGAGTTCAGGATAAAGGACTGGAAACGGGAGAGAGGCCACTGACAGCGCAGGTTTAAAAGGGGAGTTTAGGGATTAAAGAGGGGTGGGTCAGGGGTTCTGAAGCATATCAGTTAGGGGGGATTTGAGAGACAAAACTAATTCAGACTAATGGGGAGAAGTTTTGATATACAATACAGTATGAAATCCAATTTGAGTTCTGCCTTGTGCTGTTGGTTTTGTCTAACAAAAGTTAATAATTGCTATGGTGCTGCCATACCTATACTTTATAAATGGTATGCTGGTGCCATCATTTGATTTAATCCAGACTTTGATGGCACAGCAGTAGTAGTTGGAAGACAATGCAGAACCAGGAAATTTCATTCATGGATTACTAAGCAATGGTACAGATTAATGTATCAGTGGAAACAAGTTGGGGGTGGGGAGGTTGCTCTAACAATCTCTTCTGAGCCCATGCACTTAAATCCCATTAAAACCCCAACCTGATTCCAGCTCCAAACTGGTATGCATGCAGAATATATACTTTGGGGATCGATTCCTCAAATAGCTTGAATCCAATTAGATGTATGTGTATAAATGAGGCATCTGAGCCAACACCATTGACATATCATTGTAGGACACCAGTCCAGATATTGTGCTGGAATGAATTACATTTGTGTATTGGCTCGTACCATTATGGTACCATTGTCATGTTATAAGAATGTTCCATTGTGGTACAATTCCTAATACTATTGTACCTTTACTTGTGCTACATTTACTCCTTACTCCAGAACCATTGCCACTGTAGTGTCACTTCAGTTAGTAAATGAGGGTACATTGGGATTACCAGAATCATTTCCAAAAGATTGTCCTAACCTCTACCGACCTCTGGCTTACCCATTCTCCTCATATACAATTCTGGGTAATAATAATGCTGATGACTCTGACATCCTATGAATAAACCCATCATTTTGTTTTCTGAGGGATTTATCAAGCAGCACTCAGAATAATTCTGTGATAGTTATCTGCCGTCATGTCTGTGTGAGTGAGCAACCTTTGCATCTAGAGTCTTTTTATTGAAGCCGTTTCTAAGGAGCAAAACAGGAAAGCTGCTTACTCAGTGCAAACACTGCTCTGAATCTGTAATCTCCTCATGGCTTCAAACACAAACAAAATGCTTAAAAAGGACTGTGAAAGGGAGACTATTGAACCATATATGTTTTCAGTAGAGTGTGCTGCTAGTGTTATGATCTTTTTTTTTTTTTTAATCTAAAAAGTGCTAATAGAAATGTCATTTCACAATTATATCGGGGGGGGGGGGGGGTGTTAATATGAATTTTTAGAAGGACAGTAAGACAGTTTTTCAGCACAAGAAATATAATGGGGTCTAATCTGATGATTTAACCTGTAGGCATTGAACTGCAATTTCACTGTGTTTTTATAGAATTTCACGGGACACCTGCAAAGACAAGGAGAATGGAGTGCATGTGGGACTTGGGCGACAGAGTGTTAGTGACAAAGTCGAACAGACAGGACAGGTCCCCTACTGCTTGAAGATCCACTAGCTGCTTGAGCAGTTGTGGAGAGTGGGGGAAGACATGGATAGAGGAAATCCCCCCCCCTCCTCGGTGGAGGACCAGTCCCGGCAGCTTGCCTGGTGGTAGGGAGACCCGGCTACCCCGGGGGGACAGAAAGGTACCTGGACCTGGAAAGGAAAAAGATGTAGACAGGTCCCGTCCGTAGAACCGAGCTCCATCAGGCGTGAGCCCCAAAGTGAGGGCCGAGCACCCGCTGGATGCCTGCGGGACCTGGAGGAAAATGAGAGAGGGTTAAGAGAAAGGCGAAAAGATTAGAGCCTCGCTGAGGCTAAAGCGCACAAGCTACAAAAGAATAGGTGTGGCCGGGGGTCCCCTCTGACTTACGAGGAACCTACATGCCGGAGGCAGGCCCGGCTGGGGGAGTGAGACTCACTTCCCCCCTAAAAATGGGCCCCCGGCTCCGCGCAGAACCGCGCCCGTGGGACAGGAAAGAACCGCATGCCGCACACATAAACGTGAACTGGAAAACAAAAAGGACATGGAGAGGTTAGTAGGGACAGGGTATGGATTAGAGGCCGTCCACGCTGTGGAGAGGAACCCCTCCCCCAGCAGGAGGAAACCTCTGGTGGATCTGGCGGAGAAGGTGCTCCCACTCTGGGCATGCTAACCAACCAAAACGAAAGACAAGAGCAGGAAATTAGTGCACAACTTAAATAGGGAAGACAGAGAGATTGACAGATGATACAGCCAGAGGGGATCCCTGGCGCTGCGCAACCCCGCCCAGTAACCAGCGAGAGCACAATGCCAGTTATTAGGAGCAGCTGGGACATCTGCTCAATCAACCTCGCCCGAAAGCGGATCTACCAAAAATGCAGCCGCTTCCTTTCCCCCAGCTGAATATGATCAGAAAGGACAGAACAGCATTGTCTTGGGGTAACTGGCTGAGAAAGAGAGAGGAAAGCAGGTGAGTGCCTGAACTACGCCATAAGGCTACATTTCACAAAGTAATAAACACCAGCTGGATTAATATAGTTGATGGGTGGCGATATTTAGACCTGTCACCTTTTAGATTATAAAAAATAGACTGTGTCTGTCTGTGCATAAAAAAGAAGCCAATTTAAATGGTCTGTGCAAATGTAGAAGGGAGGAGGCTGAGTGCAAACGGGTGACCTTGTGCACTGCATGCAAGCATCTTAACCATGTCCGCATTCATGGTTCTGGAGCATTTCATCTCATCTCACCTCAATGACTGGGGGCAGAATCTATAATGGCAGTGCATCACACAACAATTCCCATTACTCAGGCTTTAGTATTTAATCAACGAGTTGGGTTCCTATGTATTTGTCTGACTAAAATTCTTAATCAGTTAATGTGTGAATGCTAATGATCTGTAATTACTGATAATTACCATCTTTTTGTAAAAAATAAAGAAATACGACTATCAATTCCAAATCTTCAACACAGGTGCAGATGTTTGGGACTTGAAAATCGTGGTTTTCGCTGATTTGCATACTTGACGGATGAATGCAACTGATTGCGTACTGTAATTAAATTAAGATTAAAAAAGAAAGCAAAAAAATGTTCCTGATAACAGCATATCAATTTGACATGTTATATAAAAAAGCATCTTTTATTTGATTTTATTCTGTTTAACTTTTATGCCCCATGGGCAACGTAATTAAGCGGAATAAACTGCACAACAGTTAAATTACATTTGCAAAGCTGTAGAGAGCAAAGAAGAAAGACCAGTTTGGTGATGACAGAATGGCCATGTGTATTCCATAATTGGAAGTTTGACTGCTGGGACAGTATATATGTTTTGACAATATATGTGGTATGGCTAATCCACTGATCCACACATCTTTTAGCCTCTGACCAAATACTACCTGTCTATCTAATACGATTTTGTAACAAACCAAAATGTGCTGTGTATTGCTTCCACCTAATTAAACATCAAAAACAGTCTATGTGAACAAATCTTAAAGGGTAAGTAGTGGGAGTCCGAAAAATATAGCGTGACACGTCGCCACGTGTTGCTACAACTGTTTAAATAACGTACCTGCACTTTTTATTTTCATTGCTAACATCCTGACAACTTGTCACACTTATAATAATAAAGACTGTTTCAAAGCTCTTTTCAAAATGGCTACTCTCTAGTGCACTGGGTTTTGAGATCTATCCTAGTGTTAAATCAGTGTAGACAAAACAAAACAAACAAAAAAACATAACGAAACAAGTGCTCTGGTTTTTCTGTTCCATACCACATTCTTGTTGTGTTCCCTGTTTGACAATGTGGACAGTAATCCTTACACTATCAGCACACTAGAGCGGACATTTTGGCAAGAGCTTTGAAACAGACTTTAACGTTCTAAGTGTAAAAATCTGTCAGGATGTTAACATGGAGTTCTGGGCCCACTGTTACAGTATAAAACAGAGAAATCATCTACATTACCATCCCCGATAGGGTCACACTTTATAAGTTAATACGCTGTGTGTAGTGTCATGTGTCTTTTTATTGTAAGAGACTGTCGTGCAGTTTGGATGAAAAAACTGCAAAGTGAAGCTGCTCAAACTGTGCATAATGACTTCTATTATAAGAGACATTCAACACACAATGTACTAACTTATTAGAAATAACAAAAAACAATGTGCTCATAAACTATTATTTAACATTAAAAAACTGGTTTTGTTTGTTAATTAAATAACTATGCACAGGGTAAGATCTATACACAGAATGAGATGTACTGGAATTCTGACAACTCTTTACTGATGACTGGTTGATTCCTCATACTTGATTTATAGTACTTTAGGGATCCATTTATATAAAACATCTATACGTGTTTTATTAAAGATTCTGATGATTATTAAGAAGGAGTTTATTACAATAACATTTCAATAACACCTTACTAGTGTAAACACCATTATGTTATAAAATGTTTCTTAGTTACATGTTCTTATAATACTATATTATTAATAACTGTCGATATTATATATAACAAAAAAAAAATAATATAAAAAAAAAATATATAAATATATAACTATATAGATCTTTATAACACATTGATAGATGCCTTTTTGATAACCTGTTTTTCTAGATAGATATGTTGATGATTTCTTAAGAAATGTTAATCATTGCAACACTTTATCAAAAAAAACATCAAAAACATTTATATCAGCAAAGGGTTTTAAACATTTATTACAGACAGTCTTAGGGGTAAAACATTCACAGTTCATAGCAATTTAAAAAGATTCTCATTGGATCCGTATTTCTGTTACAGTCATTGTTTACAGTGGACTTCACTGCTGTGGATCCTGTTTTACAGATGGCTTGTCATAAGGAGAAAATAAATGTAAAAAATAATCCAAATCTCTACATTGCCAAGGGCAACTTAACAGATAACTATCTGGCTGGCACGCCGTCTCGCAGTTCCATCTCATTTTACCAAGGTCAGCTGCACAGTCCATTTGTGTTCACTGGGCAGGAAAAACATTTACTAACACTTCTGAATCCCATTTCTCCTACAAGTCTGAAATCAGATTTGCTTTATTTCATCTTAATTTTCTCATTGTACTGAGCAAGTAAATAGTTTGCTCTGTGATCAACAGGAAAGAAAATAAGCAGAAAAGACCCAAGTCCAGACCAGAAGTGCGTCATAGGCATCCTCACAGAAGCTTGACCTTTCATTATAAAAAAAAAAAAAATGTTTATACAATACAAGATACACATTTAAAAGTAGTGCATATGATACCGCTAGAGCCAGACTTGTGCATGTATGCTTGGCACTGACTCTGGAACTGTGATACAAGCAATAGAGATCATGACTGAGTTATAAGATTTTGTTTCCACTAGAGTCCTGTTTGTACCCAACCTTTACAGCTACCGTAATTGGGTTTAAGGCTCCCTGTTCTCGTAAACTACACCTTCCGTTTTTTAAGTGCATATGTTTTATTAACACATCTGTGTTATAGTAGAAAAAAAAAGCTTATTGCAGCCCCAAAATAAAAATCTGTTCCTTATTTTTATGATGCATGGAAACAATACATGATGTTCTTGCAGTTTGATTTTATTTGATTTAAACTTACTAAATACTTTGACTCAATAAATAGGTATATTATTCCAAACAGCACCAAATATGCGCTGTTACACATTTGAGTTTTATAAATTGGTATCTATTTGAATAATCTCTATGACTGTATTTAGCCACTGTTTAGATTAATTGAATAGACCCCAATAGCCCTGTTTGCCATAGTAAAAGCATAGTAAAATAAACCACAGGAATGGCAAAGCAAACATATTAAAAAAACATGGTAAACCATGATAACCTATGGTAAATGTACAGTGTAACCATGGGAAAATCATGGGGAAACCGCAAAAAAATGTGCAAATGATCTGTGATAAAAAATAAGGGAGGCGATACATTTTATACCAACAATAACATGGAGATTTACACAAAATGCAAAAACCGGTGTATGATAGGGCCCAATCTGCATGTGCTTTGGTAATATCCTGTAGTAGCTAGTTTCTGACCTGAAGTGCTTCTGTTCAACTCCTCCAGGATGTACTTAACCAAAGTGCTGCTGCTTTTATGAAAATTTCTTTTTCAATGAATTTTTTCTCATTGGCAGCACTAAAAACACCACACCTAACCAACTTTTTCACATCAAGTTCTGCAATGTAAAGCAATTGATGAGGATATAACTGTAATGACAAAGTAAAAAAAATAAAAAGTCTTTCTTTTTCCTCAAGATTTCCCATAATTCTTCAGGACTGAATGTAACTAAAGAGTTATTCAATGCTAAGTTATGCAACATTTGTTAATCTCACAGGGCCAGTGTTTTTTTTTCTCTTCAGGTTTTAACACTTTGAAAGCAACGTATGGATTTACTCTGAAACCTGCTGGCAAGTTGCGACCCCAGCTTTCCATCTTCACCATTTCAGTACCAGGTTAAGGATTAGCATGTAGCTCCATACTGTCTGCAGATTTTTTTGTTAAAATGTAAAAGATGCGTTAAGCCTGTTTGTCAGCAGATATTGAAATACGGATCCCCAGTTTCCCTTTGTCTGAGAAGAGGTGAGCAAGAGAGGCATTGAGTACTAGGCAGTCACTCTCTGCTATCACAGTGCCGAGCCCCTCGGCGAAGGATCGCACAGCAGACTCCCAGCTCAGTCGCCTGCGTTCGCTGCTCAGCTCCAGCCTGTAGGTGAACCTTTCAGCCACCCTGCTGGGACCCAGCAGCATGACAGCAGCAAAGTACTGCTGGTGTCCCTGTCGCCGCTCCTGCTTTTTTAGCACCAACAGGAATTGCTGCCCCAGGCAGGACTGCACCGTCACCCAGTCCTCTGCATCCAGGAGGTGGACGTCTGCCGCCAGGAACACGATGCGCTGCCCCTGGAGGGTGGAGGCCCTGTGTGTGTCTTTGAGGTGGAGCGCCACCACCTCCAGGTCCCCCTGCCACCCACAGGAGAACAGAGGGCAGGAGCAGGAGCAGGGGCAGGGGCTGGCTACTCCTGCATCGCAGGGGTGAGAGGTTCTGTTCTCAGTGTGACCCGCACTGGAACTAGAACTGTAGTGACCACTCCTGGCTGATGCATCCTGGGAAACACAGAAAATCATATTTTAATGGAGCGTGCTACCTCCACTGTGTCCCCAAAGTTTATTTCTTAATTGTAATTTGAAGTTATCAAAATGGAGAATACTTGCTAAAATATACTATTTGATATGCGTTGTTCACTATATGACACAGAATGTTGTGAAATGGCTTATGACATAACTGCATACGTCTTACGTACTCTGCACTATGCTATTGTCATTTCTCATGTGCAGTTTTGAAAGGATGAGGAGAGCGGCACTCTAGGTGAACTAGGAAGTGCAAGTAGAACAGACTTCCTAAAAGTAAGGCATGACAGCAAGCTTTCTTTAACCTAGGATAGATATAATTACTTAAAATAAAATGTGTTTCTTTCAAAGCTGCACATGTAAGACTTCTATACTTGTGAAATGAAATGCAAGACAGGTAAAATGTATGGCGTTAATTCATTAGATATATGGTAAAATCATTTTTACTAACATGTACCTAAGGGCCTACTTCAATTGAACTGTTGTGTGAGATGACCACTACAGAGAGCTCACACTTGCCAACAGACTTGTATTAATAGTCATAGCAAACAACATATTCCACTGAACACGGAGTGATTCAACAGAATTACTTTAATAGAAAAGTTGTATTCCTCATTTTGTTTTCAGATGTAACATAAGTTCTACTAATGCAGTTATTGGCTTTCATACGAGAAGGCCTTTCAATTACTGATAAAGAAAAACAACATTACTTCCCCCAGATGCTTTGCTAACTAATGCGTTATGCATATTTCCAGATATTAATGCACAAGATTGAATACCCTGAAGTCCAAGGCTGTAAAATTGGAATGAACAATAAACTAGCGTGTGGCACAGTGCAATTATTTTTCATTAACTTAAAAAGATAATGAAAGATGGAAACTCTTCTCTGCATGCATCTGTGATTAATCTGGTTTCATTAAATGCTTTGGAGAGGATAATTTCTAAGGGCTTGTAAGTCTTTAAAGGAGATACAATCTATTTGAGTTATTTGTTTAACCAGGTCCCTTGAGGTCTAATTCTGCATTCTCAACGTCCACCGTAGCAATCGTCTTTCACTATTTTGTTTTACAAACTACACCACACAACTGCAGTGGTTTCAAAAACAACAAAAAAAACAAAACAAAAAACAAAAAAAACAACAATTACATTACATTCTGTAAAAAGGGGTGGGAATCTACAGTGTTTATCTGACATGGCTATGGCATATGAGCGCAAGGAATGCTGAATGAATGAATGAATGTTCATCTAAAAGCAGGGTTTTTTGCGCTCTTAGAAGAGGTATTTTTCTATGTGGAGGAGACTCAATGCATACAAAAGTGCTAAAAGTGGAAGTACAGCATAGCAACAAGCATCTGTAACACTTTAGTTTGGGGATCTGTTATAAGTAGAATATATAAGTAGTATATATATTCTTCAACACATGCAGCTTTGAGTTCTGCAATCAACTTTAGTTTCCTTTTTGCAACAGCAGCCTTCAAGTCAATCCAGAACATCTCGATGGGATTCAAGTCTGGGTGGACTGAAATGGCACTGAATTCATCATGTATCAGCGCTCCAGATAAGGTTTTGGGTCTGTGAGTAACTTACCCTCTAATTTTAACACCGACAGAATAAAATGTATTTTCAGTGAGTTAAATGTAACATTACCTTGAAGTCATGAATAATCTCGATTAAATACTGTACAGTCTTTAATGGTAATGGGGTATTGTCAACAAAGCCTGCTATAGTGTGGTGGAAGTTCAGACCATAAATGCATCCACAGCCCAAAAAAAATGAATACACAGTACTGCAAGATAAAATGATAAATGGATGCGCTGCTGCGTGGTTTATTATTATAAAATAAAACAGGACAAAAAATAGGACACGGCACTGGCAACCAAAACAAAAAGACAAACAAAACGAACTACACAGACAAAACACGTTGAGCTTTTTTTTTTTCTATTTTACTTTAGGTTATTAGTTTTATTATTCCCTCCGTCCGCCAATCCCATTCTCCACTCACCGAACACACAACCCCGAGTGATTTGAAAACATGCTGCTTTTATGCAGCTGTACCCGAGACTCGATTGCTAATCATCATTCAATTGGAGTCGCGGTACAACTGCACGTGAATTAATTAAGTGCAATTCCCCGTGCTCACATTATTATTACATTTTACTTGCACATGAAGTGCTGTGCAATCCTCATGCCTAAATACAAATAATACATTTTTAAACACTTGTGTTACACAGACCTGTTTATATCCCATGTACCAATGACTATACACCAACATTAACATACAACATATAACACAAAATACACACAGGGGCAGGAACTTTGCCACATATACCCCCCCCCCCCCCACTTGTGCAAAGCACACATGGCGTCAAAGGCCACCTCCCCCCTCAAAATCCCAAAGGTCTCACTCAAAGTCCTGGGCCAAGAACAGGGACTTTCAGGGGTTGATGGGCGGCAATGTTGCCAGTAGCCAGGCTGCTACTGGCCATGCTGTCAGCAGACGTGCTGACAGTGGGGCGAATCTCTTCTCCCGCTGTACCACTGGCAGCGGAAATGCTGCCAATGGTGCGGCTGTCAGCAGACGTGCTGACAGCTCCCAGACTGACTCCTTCAGCCGGGGCAAGTCCAGCAGCGGTAAAGCTTCTGGGGTTGGTGGTCTTCAGACCTCCCCCAAGATCTCCTGCAGTGAAATTGCTGCGGGGTAAGGTGGTCTCCTGACCTCTCTCCCCTTCATAGCCAGCAGCCCCCTCTGGGGGGGCTTTTTTTTTTTTTTTCTCGCCAACACTGACCCCTGCGCCAAGCACTGACGATGCAGTTTTCCAGTGACCCCCGGCGAATGATTAGAGGCTGGCCAACCCCAGGCGAGGGTGGCAACCGGCAACCCCAGGCGATGACGTATGGCAACCCACAGGCGATGTGGAGCAGCAGGCAATCCCAGGCGATGTGGAGCAACAGGCAATCCCAGGCGATGCGGAGCGTCTTGGGCAAGCTAGACAGGCCACTTTGGTGGAAGCAAGGCACGGCATCCTTGGGCGAAGCCTTGGCAGGCATCCTCGTATAAACCAGCAAGGCATCCTTGGCGAAGCGAGAAGGAGTCAATAAACTGGGGTGCAGGTGTTTGGCCCCTCTTCTCAAACATGAGCACAAGGCAGGCATCCTTGGGCGAAGCGAGGAAGGGAGTCAGGATAAACTGGGGTGCAGGTGTTGGCCCGCCTTCTCAACATGAGCACCAAGGCGCTTTTAAAAGAACTCTGTGACAAAGTTGTTGAAAGGCCAAGATCAGGGGATGGGTATAAAAAAAAATATCAAGGGTATTGAATATCCCTTGGAGCAAACGGTTCAGACAATAATTTAAAAGTGGAAGGTTGGTGGTCTCCAGATCTCCCCCCAGAACTCTGGCAGCAAAATTGCTGTGGGGGAAGGTGGTCTCCTGACCTGTCCCCCCTTTTTCATAACCGGCAGCTCCCTCTGGTGGGGCTCCGACCATACTGACCCCTTGTGGCAAAGCAGAGCTGACTGCAACCCCTGGCGATGCAGTTCCAGAGACCCCAGGCAATGCAGAGTGGCTGGCAACCCCAAGCAATGCAGAGCGGCTGGCAACCCAAGGCGATGCCAGAACATCAGTCACCGCCAGCGATGCATGGAGCAACAGGGCAATCCCAGTCGATGCGGAACGGCTGGCAACCCAGGCTATGCGGAATGGTGGCAACCCCAGGCGATGCGGATGGCTGGCAAACCCCAGGCGATGCGAACGCGTTGTCAACCCTTGTAGAGGCAAACGGCTGGCAATCCCGTGATGCGGAGCAACAAGTCACCCCCAGGGGATGCAGAGCGGCTGCAAACCTAGGCGATGCCAGAGCGGCTGGCAAACCCCAGGTGATTCGCGGAGCAACAGACAACCCCAGACGGCCAGCGAACCGAGACCTGCATCTCTTCTCAACCATGAGCACCAAGGTGCTTTCAGATGAACTCCGGGACAAAGTTGTTGAAGGCACAGATCAGGGATGGGTATAAAAA